>NC_061115.1:175693402-175769379 GCF_002878395.1 Capsicum annuum | reverse complement strand
AGTATCCAGTAGGATCAAAACCAGTACAATATACCAAAAATAAAAATTATAAAACAACAATTTGCATAGGAAACTATAGGAATAAAAACTAGAAACTGAAACAAGAGACTAATACAACAAAACTCGAGTAGAGGGAGGCTTAGGGGAGAAGGATTTAAATAACATTTCCCTTCTTGCATTTTCAGCAACATGGGCAACCAACAACTACTTGGTGAGAGTTTTCACTTTAACATTCATTCCTTGAACTTCACTAGTTAATTCTTCAACCTTGCCCTTGGGCTTTGCATTTTTTTCTGCAACTTCCTCAGTAGAACCTAGTCCCTCTAAGGAAACCCCTGGAACAGTCAAACAAAAGTTCAGTATGACAACATTGGTGTAGAATGAATGCATTAAAGGGAAAGTGGGAACTGTATCCCAAATATCAGAACTTTTGGCTATTCAAGCAAGTTTAAACAAAGAAATGGAAGAGTTAAGGATCAAAATAGCTACAAAGGACACTGAAATAGTTTACCTGAAATTCTAATAAATCACTTTTTTTATGTGCTCAATCATAAGTGTGGGTAAGCTTATCAACTCAAACTTACTCAAACATTTTATTGAGAACAGGTTAACACCAGATGTGATGTCCTGTTTTCTGATCTAGACAAGAGAATCTTGTTCACCAATTCAAACACCATCTGGAACTCACTTGTGAGAAATTTCTTTTTAACCCTAGCTATTGAAGTCCCACTTGTGGGTTGTTGGTTTACAACAGTCCTTACACCCATAATAGGTACATTCAAAATTCCTCTTAAGTTTTTTCCTTCACGTTTTATTTCTTTTCCTTACACCTGTGTAGAGAGATTCAATCCATCTTCTAAGAAATTTATTGAGTAATAGAATTGTATAACTTCATTGTCAAAAAGCACTAGTACTGCTTCCTCAAGTAAATGTAGCCAACCTTCATGCCTGACATACTCTACTAACTCCACCATCCCAGGTTTCTCATAAATCTTGGGATCAAACACTCTCCTGGATAAGACCTTTTGTGTTTACAGGCTTTCAATCCTTCTTTCTTTAGATATGTCTTTCTTTTCTCACTTTTTTTTAATTTATTTTGGACTAATTACTTGGCTCTTCCTTTTCATCAGTTTTTCTTTTCTTGGGACTAGGTTCCTTAGTGTCTTTTCTTTTCTTAACAGCTATGTATTTTTGCCTCATCCCAGCAAGTCTGCCAGATTTTGTTTTAAAGGACCAACTCCTCCATACTTTATGAACTTCTTGTCTTTTCTTCTCAGTTGTAGAAATAATATTAGAATCAATGTTCTCTTCTTCTTCTTTAATATATTATTCAACCTTAACAATTTCAACATTCTGCTCCTCCTCTATACCAGATTTTTGAGTCTTTTTCTTTAGTAGTAGAAGACTTACTCTCCGTCATCGTATCTTCTAGTAATTTTTTTAGATATTTTGAATTTTTAAGAAAGGAAAAGAAAAGTACCAATTTAGATGAAGGAAGGAAATAATTTAGAATGATGTTCTGAGTTAATTGAGAGGATAATGAAATAAAAGGATTTGAATTTATAATTAAATAGGTCACCGTTTGAAACTTAAGAGATGCCCTTTTTGAATAGATAGGTCTAATGACAATGGTGTAACTCTTGATATTTGAATTGAATTGACCATTTTTTTCATATAAGAGAAGACATGTGACCTTTTTAAATAGAATTTTTATGAATTTTAAGGCATATTATTTTGGTAATAACCTGAGAGATGGGACCAGGTCTCTTCTCTTTCTTGAGTGAATTCTCAACTTGTGTTAGCTTTAATTGTTTAATCTCAAGATATTCCCATGGGTGTGTACCTACAAATGTATGATACAGACTAGCTAACGGTCAGTTTAGAATTACCTCTTTAGATTATAGGGTTGGTAGTGATGGGAGGTCTATTTTGTTAGAGGGTCGAGCCCAATGTAGACACCATCTATGACCACATCTATGATTGAGAATTATTTGGTTTGAGTATTAGGTTTTCTTTAGAGGGTGTCTCTTATTTTTATTTGGCATTGTACTTTGATACTTCAAACACCAGATATACACGTGACTACTACTGGTTCTCCCAGTATTGATGATTTATTTTTGGGGATTTCTCAACCTCTAGTGACGTTTACCCTTTATGTCCATAGAGGAACAGAGTAGGTATATAGAGTTTATAAAGATAGATCCATCTTATTTCGATTGAGATCTTAGGTTTCATGCTTATGTGTTCTTTCTTAATTGCCATGACAGGTTGTACAGGTTGGGTTTGGTGGTTTCTAATAGAGTAAACTTCTCTTTCTTTCACTTTTTTCAGAGAGCTAGGCAATGGTGAAGGACATTTATAGTGTAGACTAGTTAGATTACCTCATTTTTCATAGGATCAGTTTGCTCAAGTGCTCTTAGAGAATTATGCATCAAGATATGACCAACTTGCGGGCTAGAGGGCCTAGGGATTTGATGATTATAGGGATATGCATGATGGAGGTTAGGATATTCATAGTTATGCTTAGAAAGAGGACTAGAGAGGTCTTTTGGGTTCTTTTGATTTGGTTCAACTAGCTTTGCTTCTAGTATGGATGTCTTTGTTATTATAGAAGGGATTTCCCAAAGCTTAAATAAAGAGATATTTCATTAGTTTCTCTAAGAGATTATAAGTTTCAGTATCAGGTTAGATAAGATGGACACGAGGTAAGAGTTTTTAGTAAAGCAACCACAAGTATGATTTATCTTGGTGGTGTTTAATTAAGGGTGTATGTCTTCCAATGTGTTTGTTTTTTCAGTATTGAGTCTTTATATAATTCATGGTCTTTTATTAGGTCTATTAATAGCATTTCCCCATAGGTGATTCCTTAGTGGTGGATGGGGTTTGCCAATCTTATGTCGTGACTCATATAGAATGCATAGCAGGATTAGCCTTGATTCTTGAGAATTATGAATTTTGGTGTATTTGGGTGTGATCTTTTTCATCATTATATTATAGATGAGTGATGTATCAATGGTTGGTATTGGCATATTTAGATTATATAAAGTGATATAGAGATTATCTAGAGATTCTCTAGTCATTTGGGATCTAGGAGTTGTTTTTATTATTAGGATGGTGAGTTATGAATAAAAAAGTTACAATTGGATGACTTGTGTAGAATTACATGTAAGTGTTATTGATAGTATGCATACATGACTTAGTTATTGTTGGAGGGTCACTTGAATGTATTTGTTGTTTGGGTTAATAGCGTAATAAATATATTGACTTTATGGGATGATGAGTGGTGCTTGCTAAATTGTGGAAGAAGTCCTTATGGTGTGTCTGATTTTGCACTACCAACTTAGAAGTATCTCCATCCAAAGATTCTAGATGGATAAGAAAAGATTTTCCAATATTTGTGGCTTTCATATTAATTACTTCCTTAGTGATTGAACATTGTTGCATGATGTGATTTGATGGTATTGAGACATTTCTTGGTTAGGTTTGAAGGCTTCCATCTTATGAGGGATAATTTCTTTGCTTCAAAAAGAGTTTCAAATGGAAAGAAAAGACTTAATTTTAGCCAATGTTACCTCTATAACTAAGTAGTTAATGGGATATTTTTGGTCATGAGTTTTGATTCGAAGTATGTGTTACTAGTACATAGTTTTGGTGTTGAAGAAATACTAAATGGAAAATTAAGTTCAGGAAAGATTAAGGAACTTTTTCATAAGGGGTTTGATATATTCAGATTTTAGTTATGGGTTTCAATTGGAAATTTGAAGTACTAAAAGTGTGGTTCATCAATAGCTTATATAGAGTTAGTTGTGATTATTCTGAGTTTGATCCGTAATTTGAGCATTCGTCAGTGAGATATAGTGATTAGTGCACTTGCTATATGGGTTGATTATTTTTTGTTACGATGGGTTGTATATGTGTGTGGGGTCGAAAATACTCCTTGTGATGGAGTCGGAAAGACTCCTTGTTCTACCAGGTTAGTCAGGACTTCAGGTTGTTTGGTGGATTTTAAGTATTAAAGACTAAATGTGTTATTGTGATGAGTATCTTGAGTTGTTGGTGTCATTTAGAGATTCCATGCCTATGTATTATGGTGTATTATGGTAATTCTCAATTATCTCAAAGGATTGAGTTATAGGTTATGACTATTGGGTAGTGATCTTGCGTGTATTGTGTAGCTTTTGAGCTTTTGTGTAGCTTTGATATCGATTCCCAACCTAGGAGTTTAAGCCTATGGCTATGGTGTGGTTTGTTTTGATAGTGATAGTATCAGCCTTAGGTAGGTTGATTTAGTGTTTTGGTGGTTAGTGATATGATTTATGGGTTCCTTGGCTTTTGGTTGGTCCGAGGATAATTTTTAGTCTTGTGGTTGTATCTAGTGTCTTGTGGTCCTTCATTAGGTTTAGGGGAGCGGGGTATGTTCAAAACATTTGTTGTTTTCAACTTAGTTTTTTGGTATATAGAAAGTTTTGAAAATATAGAAATTCGGCTTCATTGATGATTTGGTTTTAAAGGCTAGTGATTCCTTCTGTGATATATTTTTTTGTTCTATGGTAAGACCGGCAGTTCTTTGATTGTTACTCCTCATTGGAGTGATATCTTGATTTCTCTAAAGGGTATTGTCTATCTCGCACCTTCTTTGGCCATTTTCATACTTGTACATTTGAGGATGAATGTGAATTTTACTCCTGGATATTGTAGTGACCCGCATACTGGTTTTTAGAAAAATGATATGTTTTGACCATTTTGCCCTTCCCCATAGTTTCTTTATCTCATTTTTGAGTTGCAGAAATGGTTGGCTTGATTGTAGATGCATATTGGAGTGTTTTCAATGAAATTTTGGATTTGAACAACCTTAAAAGAGGTTAGTTTGAGTTCGGTCAAAATGTTGTGTGTGATTAAGCTTTAGTAGGATTGATTTAAAGATGCCACAAATAGAAGTCTCTAAGACGGAACATCCTACAATCAGGATTTGATGTCATGATTGTACCATGTGTGCATGAATACAAAGATAAATCTATACATGTAGGAGTCAAGTGCATGATAATTAGACGACAGCTTCCAATGACCATACCTTGAAATCTAGATCGTACTATGTAATAGTGAGTAGAGACTCTAGTTTTGCAGGTTTCACAATTTCAGTGGCACAATTATTAGATGACTAGATAACATAGTGAAAGGGATAATGAGCTCATATCTTGGTTCTAAGATGGAAGACTTGAAATTGATCGTGTCAAAGTACAAACCATGACAGGCAAAGGATGATCCATGGGTTCTAACCAAGATTGTACCTTTTTTCTCGTCCGAGGAAGCTGACACAATTTTTCTTTTTTATTTAGGATAGGATTTGTTTTGTATATAATTACTCTTATAAGGTTATTTTTTTAGATTCAAACAATTATTACGTACAGTACTAAACATTATACAATTCTAAGGCATATTCTTTGGATTGTATGAACAATGTTTCTAGGGTTTAACCAAAGTTGAGATTTTGGAGTTTATTTCTTGTTGTAAGTTCATAATTAT
Organism: Capsicum annuum; assembly: GCF_002878395.1. Lineage (NCBI taxonomy): Eukaryota > Viridiplantae > Streptophyta > Magnoliopsida > Solanales > Solanaceae > Capsicum > Capsicum annuum. Next base: position 175,763,856 of record NC_061115.1, on the reverse strand, counting down.
GTCATTATATATGAGTTACCATTATGTGATTATGATTATAAGTAACTAAATACCACAACAAGGATTGTGGGAACCATGATGAATTAGCAAAATGGGTTAAGTGAAAGTCAGTCTAGACCGATGTGCTTGCATGTATTGGTATTTTCTTTAGAATGATTGCTTTTTTAATGGATGCATACATTAGGAAATTGCCTATATTCTAAACTTACTCGGGAGAAAACTATAGATTAGGAAAAGGGAATAACAACAGAGATTTAAAACTATCAACCTTCATCTAATAAGTAGAGTCATAAGAGGGATAGTTAATTTGAGATCAAGAGCTAGGTTTAGTAATGCAATGCTCTGATTTTTTAAGGATATGAGTGAAATTCATCTACAACATGGTTGAAGGGCGTTTAGGTAATACATATCTTGTTAGGTTTTGCATGCAATGCATTGGGATGGTCTATTGGCATGAATAACCTATGGAATTATAAAGTCATACGGATCATAATCATAGTGTTTATCTCATATATATTACAAATCCAACAAATCAACGCTCATTACTATTGATATTTTGTTTCACAAAACCCCTTGTACTTTTACTTTCCTACCTATTATTTCAACAAATACTTAATTAGCTTTAGTCCTACCCGGTGGGATCGACCCCAACCTATTTAGGTTCTATATTTGATCACCGATCATGTTATACTTCTGGGAGGTGTAGTTTGGTCGTCACCAAATTTTGGCACCACTATCGGGGAATACAGTTACAGAGTTTAATTATTGTACTTTTTCGATTTGTTGGGATTTTTTGCTGATTTTATTTCTCTATTATTTCTTGGAAACATGCCTATGTATGCCCAATAACCATAGTCAAGCAATCCCATGGTACCATTTGATCTTTATCATGAGAGAACTCTGAGACAAAATTAAAGGATGGAGAGAGAGGGAGTTCCTGTTAAAAGATCCCTACTTGAAGGGGTTCATGATGACCTAGTATTTATAAATTGGCCACTCCGTCTTGATGTTTAAGAAACTACAAAATAGGTTACTACTGGTGATGTCCAAGCTACACCTCCTCTCAGAAGATAATATGGTTGCTTCTAAATATAGTAACCCAACAAAGGTTGGGGTCGAATCTCAAGAGAATACGTGGAATTTTATCTCTCAGCTGGCAAAACTGAAAAAGTAAATGGAGAGATTTGAGTTTCAATATCATACTAGTAGTAAATATCAACTTCGTTTGTAATTAGTTTTAAGTGAACACTAGGATCGTGTTCCCCCTGGCATCTCAACTCCATGGGCTTTTCGTGTGTTGTTGAACTAACCTAACACCTTGCATACAGAAGCAATATGTTATGTACCTTCTATAGTGTTTTGGACGAGCAGAAGGATTTCACTCTTTACCTTTTGAGTCTCAGGATGTTGCATTACTAACCCTTTTCTTGATCTTAGTTAACTATTACCTTTTGAGTATCTAGTTATTAGAAGAAATCTAACCATCTTACTAAGATGAAATCTAGAAGAGTGGATTGATAGTTAAACTCCAAATTATTATTGTCTTTATCTTCTCCTAGTCACTACTACTCTTTTAGAGTAAGTAGCAATAATCTATGCGGGATCTTAACGTGAGCACCTGTTAAGAGAACTATTATATAGAGGATAAAGCAATACATGCATGGGTATCAGTTCAGAACAACAATAGCACTTCCCTTACTTTGTCAATCTGTCAGGGTTTCCACAACCCTAACTATGGTTTATTAGCTGCTCATGCTTGTGAAATAATCAATAATATTCATAATTGAAAACATAGAGGAAATCACAATAATAAGAAGTAGAAAACCCATAACCATAATTGAATTAATCAACTGAAGTTAATAAAGAGAATTACAAAATCAACATTGAATCTTGGCATCAAAATATGTTTGTGAGTATCAAAAGTGCATCCTTTCTACTAAAAAACACATTAATGTTATTTATAGTACATAAGGAAGCCCTAAAATCAAACCCCGAATAAAATAAGAGAAAAAAGAGTCGGTGGCCACTTATGGTCCTTACTTGTGCCCTGCCCTTGGGCGTAAGTAGTACTTCCGTCTAGCAGGGAGGGCGCAAGTGGCGACCGAAAGTGCCAGACCAAATTTCCTGCAAGTCAGCCCTCAGGATTTTCGACTTCTGGCACTTGCTTTTCCCACATGTTGACTTAGCAAGTTTTGGGAGTCATCTTTTCAAATCTTTTTCAATTCCTGAACATGCTTTTATCATGAACAAGTCAAAAGGTGTTCTTAACATCCATAATTTCTCCCATAAGCATCCAAAAACACCTTTTTCATTGTTTTCACTAACTTAGCATCCAAAACATGATTTCCTACAAAACATACCCAAAACACATCATAGCTAACAAACAACCTCAGAAACTTGAATATTTTCATAGTTTTAAGCATCAAAAGTGCTATATTTCTATAGAATATCAACACCCTCAACTTAGAACATCTGCATTTCTTGTAACACCCTGATTTTCTGGAATCGGCATGCCACACGGTGCTCATGACCCCGAGGGACCACAAGCTAACCCTTTCTGATATTTATAACTGAGCACTGCATAATATACTGAAATAAATGTTGAAACTTGCCATAAGGTTAAAATACTTAATATACAACTGAATAAAGTTTAACTATATCAAAACTAAACATCTGTATGAACAACTAATCTGAAGACTCTGTAGTTTGAAACCCTCTAAACTGTCTGAATAAGGAGATGATGATACATGTCCCCAACTAACTCCAACTACTAATATACTAAAACTGGTAATAAAATGAAATAAGAACCATCCCCGAATAATGATGACTCACTGCTAGGTTTACAGTTGCTGACCGAAACTAAGCTGCTAAAGGTGCTCTGGATCTGGTCCTTCTAAACTTTTGGTGTAAAGTAAAACACCATAGTGCAAATACATTAGTACGTGGGAATGTACTGAGTATGCAAGATGAGGTAAGGCTAAATGCAAGAGCTTATGCATAAAAAATTTCTTAACTGAATAACATAAGAGTACTGAATGAGTACATGCATGAATGCACAAACCATAACTGAAATCACAATGAAATTGAATATGAGACTCGAATACTGCTTTACTAATGTCTGAACTCACTACTAATACTGATATACTGAATAACTGAGTCTTCTGATATTGATAACTGATTATAGAAATTGAGATCAGTCTTATGTAGTTGGTGATCTCTGAATCTAATGACAATAAGAATACTAAATGGAATTTGAGATCAGTCCTGTCTAGCGGGTGATCTTTCTATATACTGATAATGATTAACTATATTTGAGATTAGTAATATCTAATGGGTGATATCTGAACATACTGATAATAAGATTGATTGACTAACTCTGAGATCAGTCCTGTCTAGTAGATGATCTTCAAATCTAGTAATAATGATAAGGAATGATTGAATCTGAGTTTAAGATCAGGCCTATCTAGCTGGCGAATCTCTGAATCGATTAGTACTGATACTGGTTAACTATATATGAGAACAGGCCTTTCTAATGGGTGTTCTATGAATCTATGGAACTATCTAAGTTCCTCACTGAACTAAATGACCATATCTGTAGTCCTGATTTCTGAGTGCTACTACGATAACTGAGACTGAATTGTAACTGTGGGAGTTCTCCAACTGTAATCCCAACTGAAAGGGTTTCAATACCGTGCCACGGGTAAAGACCTCTGCTATGTTTAAGCCTCTCTAACGGGTAACCCTGGACAGGAATTCAAGCCTAAGGCAGTATGATAATCAAGCCTTACTCTAACGGGTGACTCCTGGTCTTGCGCTGGCTACGCAGTTCTGGAGTACAGGGATTCTTACTAATGACTCTGCCTCTCTAACGGGGAAGCCGTCCTCCCTGCACTTTCTTGATGCTAGTTACTACTCCCAACTAAAGGACTCTAAATTGATTCTTAACTGATCTTGGACTGAGTTAAATTTGTTAGTGTTCATATTTCTTGACTGATCTAACTGAGTTCACTTGGTTCCATTATCTGATGGAATGGTACTGAATCTCGTTATCTGACTGAATGATACTAAGTTCTGAATTGATTACTTAAATGTTACTGAGGTCTGAACTGAATTCTTGAATACTACTAAGATCTGAGCTGAGTACTGACCAACAGCTAGAATGCTAATGATATAGAGAGTACTGAGATTTCTTAAGTTCTGTAACTATCTGAGAATACTGAGTTCTATAACTAACTGTGTTCTAAGGATCATGGCTTCACTAAGATTGTCGTGAAAACTGACACGGGCTCTACACTTGTAGCTAAATTGTTGGGTATAAATACCCCTAGGACTCGATAAGATAAAAGTAAAACATAACCATTCTTGAATAATCATGACCATGGACTTTCATTCACCATTGCAATCATTAAAGCATCTCTTCAAGCACATGGAAATCATAAACATGTGATAGTATAGGGAGACGTGGTATTGGCTCATACTCTATTCAATAAGATCTTGCATCAAACACTTAACATGTATTAAAGAACACATAATTGGGGGATTTCATGCTAACATGTCACAATTCATTCCCTAAGGCTTTTCAACAAACACTTGGCATGCGTGGCCCTATACATAATTGGAGATTTCTTGTTGACATGCTATAATGGCCCTATTTCCTTCACACAAACATTTTATCAAACATATGGGGAGCATCCTTTTATTATACAACAAATACTACTCCTAAGTGTCATGATTCCATCAACCAACATGCAACTTGGAGGGGCTTTTTCATGAACATCATATAATTATCACATACTAGGATCAAAGCTTAGAACTTTGTATCTAAATCATGAATTAAAACTTAACAACACATAATCATGGACTTCCATACACATAAATCATGAAATATCATAAAAACATAAACTTTAAAATTTTGAAAAGGATTCTTGAACTTCTTAGGTGAAAGGAACCCAAGAATCAACATTTGCATACCTTACTACTTGATCCTCGAAAGATAAATGGTGAAATCTTGATGATTGGGGTCTTGATTTTGGAACCCTAGCTCTTGTTCTTGAGGAAAATTGAGAGAAAATAACAATATTTGAGTTTTATGTGGTTTAATCTCGTGTTAAGAAATATATATAGGGGTAGCAAAATGATCGTTTGGCCCTTAGAATTAAAATCCAAAATTGGAAAAATCACAATTTTACATGTTGGTGCGATGCGCCACCATGCCAACTTACTAGAAATTGGACAATTGGGAAACTGGGCCTTAGCGCAATGCGGTAGGATCGCGGAGGCTCACTGGATTTTGACAATTGCCATTTTGGCTGGCTCCACAACGTGCTAAAGTACCAGGTGGTACACTTTCTTACTAAAATTGCTCTAACTCTTTGCCCGAGTGTCGAATTTGGGCGAATTTGGTATCGATGGAAAGCTTATTCAATTTCCCACGTGATAAAATGTCAAAGTCTTAAAAACTTCACATGGAATAAAAGGTATTCAACTATAAAGCAAGATCTTTGATGTTCTAAATTAAAGATAGATAGAAATATGAGGTATTACATTTCCTCAGGCAACAAAACAAAAGCGATGCTTAACTAGAAGAATCTAAGATATACAAGACAGTCAGTTAACACTTTAAGCTCAGAACATGACACCCCTCTCCAATATAACTTTTCAAAACCAAATATGTATGAACATGAAGCACACCATTGTGACACAATAGGAGCAAGGTATGGAATTACATTAGCAACAGACAGCCACGTATATGTCCAATTTATACTACCTAAAACAAGCAAATAGCTAGCAATATGACTCATATGCCCTCACAACAAAGAATTCCTACTTACTCATATGAAATCATGTATGTCAATGCAGGGACAGTTAAGAGACACTCATACTCAGTAGAGCAATTTCAATCAATCTGCATCAAATACTATAGGCTTGCCCTTATTTTCTTTACTTTAGTTTTCAGACAGTCAAGTTAGGATCACTGTAGGACTTTTCACGGTTTATAATGCAGGCTTGGGGGCAGGTATTATACATATGGTCATATCAAATGACTTACCCTCCTTGTCACTACAATAACTTTGGGGTCTCACTTACTAGCTCGTTTCCATTTATTCCACCTTTATTTCTTCCTTTTTTATTTTTTATTGCACATTTAGGATGGGTGTGGTCTTTTATTCTTTCTTTTTCAATTTTTCATAATTTTTCTTTTCTTGTTATTTTCCTCTTTCTTTTTCTCTTTTTTTCTACCACACCTAGACCTACTAACTTTTTCTCTTATCCTACCCTTCAACATACTCACTTTACATTATGCACCCCTATGAAAGTGACCCTCAACTTAGGCATTTTTTCAGATTTAAGGTACACAATTTCCAAGGAGGACAAGGGCCAAAACAAGTTCATTATAATATAAATGGGAAGGTGAATGGTGAAAATAAAGAAAAACAGTCTATAAGGCTCAAAATAGGGATGAAGGGGTCCTATTTCACACATGGAAGGTCAGTTAGGCTAAAAATGGACTAAACTCAAAATGACTTATGATCCTTTCCTAATCGACTATCCTATAATCTAGGCAAGACTAACCGGGCATGTTCTAGATTTAACACACAAAGGGAACTAAGTAGAATTTCAAACACATGGCACAGAGTCAATAGCATAATCTACTACTTATCCTGGTTCATGCAATTGTTAGCAAGTGATTATCATCTCCTTTACTCTAATGCCATAACAAGGTTCTAAAGCACATATATATTCACAAAGTTCTAAAGCACACATTTTTAGAGGGTTATCATTTTTTTCAAAATCAATCAAAACATAACTACTACCCTAAATACTTAAAAATCTTCTAATTACAAAAAGCACATCACAATACACAATCTGGTCACAATATCAAAATCCTCCCACATCTGTGCTATATCTGGTGCATTTGTCTTTGTAAATTGGGTTGTAACCTATCTCTCAAACTTATCAAGACATTCTTGGAAGTCAGCTCATAGCTCAGACAGTGCAGCTCTCTGTGCAGACTCCCATATGGACTCTGCCTGCTTGAATCTTGTCCTAACCCCTGATCTCATCTACTCATAGAGGGTAGTCATCTTGGTCTCAACAACTCTCAATAGAGCATCAGTGGCCCTATAACTATCCACTAAGCTCTATAAGAACTCTTTAGATATCGTAATCATACCCAGAGAAAGAGATGTAATGGATGGGTGATTAGGCTCTAAAGATACGCATACCAAGCATACCGATTCTATGGTTGAAGAAAGCGCTGATGAAGAAGTGGTTGGTGTCCCCTCACTCTGTGTACTCGAATCTGGAGCCTTTCTCTACTCCTTTATCTCTATATCAACACCAATACCCATATTGCCTCCATATGCATCACTAGACTCTATGAAAACTACTGGGCCCTAGGTACTGCGGTAGGCTCTCTTGATCTCTTACGAAGGCCTAGACATGCAAGATCCTTCATACTTTTTGTCTGCGTAGTAGCCATCGCACGTACCCTCTCATCTACTCCCAGTATCTCAGGTACACCAGCCTCATCGCATAGTCTCTGAATCATGTAATAGAATGAAATATTAGGCGTCACCCCAAATGCTCTATATAGATCTCATGTTCGAGGATAGCTGCAAAATCGATAGAATATTCGGCCATCATACTAGAAACCATGGTTTCTTCCTTCCAAGTTAACAAATTATATGAAGAGGTGGGGAATAGTTAATATCTTATCAACAACCACCAAAACTTGGCCTCAAATGTCAACAGGCCCTTCTTAATCATACCATGACCCTCAATCCATGGGGTCGCATCACCCAAAGGTGAAATATAGTTGGCTATCCACCTAGCCCTCTCAACCCTCTCTTGTATGTTCTTAGCCTCCCGCATGATGTGTCGATCATGTGCAACTCTTAGTTTGTATTCACACTCAGTTGTAGATACAGGAGTAATATAATCAGGACCAAAAATAACCCGACGGATAGTCTATGCTGAAAGATAAACTCAGACCCCTATCATAAGTGTATGATCAATTTATGGCTACTCCATGTGCCTCAACAGGCCTGTCAATGCACACATGGAAAGATCTACTATAGCATAATATCATGCGTAAAACTCATGTACAATGGTTGGGCTATAAGAACCAAGTTGTTTGGTCATCCATACTAACTGATATCGATCGAATGTGGCCCATATGTGGCACTCACCTCAGTCCAGAGAGATCGATCTAGAGCTCCTCACAAATAAGCCTCTTAGGCCTGCTAGTATCTGAGATACAACTATCTATATCATAAACCACCTGCATATCCTCTACATATCACCTTGGAGGCACCTCAGTGGCATGTGTGGGTGTTACAGTCTACCCTTGTTGTACTGGTGCCTTAAGGAAAGCCTTCTCTTGACATGACCCAACCCCAAGCCTTGTTTTAATGGGAATCCCAAGTCCAACTAGGATTGGGGACCACCCCCTGATACCTAACCCAACCACCTATATCCAGCCTTAGAGGAGCTGAATTTTGAGTATATAACAAGATAGCGTTATTGTTCTCATAAAGACTCTAGGATTGGGTCACAACCGTGACTAACCCAACTGATTCCAACCGTACCACAACAACCGCCAAACCATACCAAACCAAACCATAGACCATAAACCAAAGGGAATACCAAAACATAATATGAAAATAAATCCCAAAATGTAGTAGGATGGAACAACCAACAATGTCGTCCAATGATGTCAACCCACTGGCTTATTCCAACGCCAAGGCCAACACCAATACTAATCCCGCACATACCAACCCCCAAAAGTACCACGAAGCCTCTATCAGAAAGAATAAACAAATCTAGTTGGGCATGCTCCAAAACATGGCCAAAACCATTATCAAAAACAAAATATAAGTGTCTAAATAAATCCATAACATGAAATAATGCCTTCCAAAAGAATGGAAGCTCACCACTTTATTTCAACTATTGATACCAAGTCTACGTGCTAAAATAGAGAAGTAGAATGGTTGGTTCCTACATAGCGTGGGTATACAACCCCTAGTAGACGAGGTTAGCGAATGACCACTAGCATGAATCTTAGGATAAGGATAAAATAATGCCATTCATAAACCAAGTGAAACCATCCATAATGCATACAACCATACATATATAAGTGCTAAGAAAGGGAACCAGATTTAGCATGCATTTAAAACCCTTACCTGGGTTGTGCAGCTGTGTCATCTTAAACACCCATGAACCATATGGGTTCATCTCCCCCTGTTAAAAAGGCCCCAGTGCATTTAGCCGCACAACCAGGAAATATCCCATGGGATGACTAGTACATCCCTCAATATAAAATATGACACTCATATGGTCATCAAGACCCCTCATACCGGCAACTATGAGTTTTTGATTTTGGTCCCCCCGAGACCGCCACCTTTCACGACTTAGCTACACACCCTACCATTAATGCCCAATTAAAATCATGTACAAACAATCAATTTTCCATTTATTAACCAAGGCCAATATTAGTGGTATCTTTATACCACCCAATTACTTGCAAGTAATATCCATAGCCAAACTATTTAGGTTAAGGGGACCTTAGGTGCCCTTTTGCTTTCCATATTAAATCCACTTGGGAGACTTCCATATTCTCCACAAGCTTAACCATTTAGCCTTTAGCCTTTTCAAAACATTTAAACCATGCATAAAAGCTTTATCTAGTTTAAAACATGTAAGAGTTCCATTAAAAGAAGTCAATCCAATGAACATATCTTTATAAGCATTTTATCAAACACCTTGGGGGAATAATATAACCAAAACCAATTCCAAAAACCACTAAGCCATTACCTTGAAATCTAATTGTACAAAACGGACATTAATGTATATAAAGAGCATAATTAAAATCATAGGAAACCATAACCAAACATTTAATAGAAAAACACTCAAATAATAGTTGAAAACCAGAATCATTAAATAGTAAAACCATGAAATCAATCATATAAACCATGCCTTTAGTTGAAATTACAATGAGGGAAGAGAATCATGCCTTATACCAAAGAATTAATGGAAAGAAATCACCAAAGAAATCCCCAAAGCGATCCGTAAGATGAAACCCTAGCCTTCTTGCCCCAAAAGCTCTTGAGAGAATTATTAGATGTTTTGGAATAGTTTCTAAGTGTTAATGAATAGAATAATAGGGTAAATAACCTCCTAAGTGTATTAGAAGTTGTGGGTCATAGTTAGGCTTAGTAGGGAAATGTACAGAATACCCCCACTTATGTCCCTTACAAACTCATCACAGGGATACGACTGACCCATACGAGTCGTACCCTCCTATACGATCGATATCCAACACTCATATCCGCCTCAACCGTTGGATCAAACATCCAGTATACAAATTATCCAACCAACTCATAACCACAGGTGATCCATACCCATGACCCGTATCCCTGGCTGAATGAAATACCAGGAGGATCAAACACTGCCCACCATAGGAGTCCTTGATATGAATCGTACTAAGTCGTACCTATTCCAGTAACCAAAATCATCCCTCCAACTAACACAGGTCAGCATACAATAGGACTATACCACTTATACCCCAGCATACAGCTCATACCCATGAGTTGTATTGGGTTCGGGGAATGGATTTCCAAGAAATTTTCTAAGAGTCAAAACCAAGGATGTTTCAGTCTCCCCCACAAGGAACATTCATCTCTGAATGATGGACAAGGTAGGGGTAACAATACACAGTCATTTGCATTATCAAGCATCCCTTCAACAAAGTTTTCTAACAAAGAGGCAAAGATGTTAATCTTTTCTTTATAAACTCATAAAATAAACATGTGTTCATGAAACATACCTTCCCTACAAATCCCAAAAATAGAAAACAAATGCGGGTACTTGGACTTCATATCCTCTTCCACTTCCCAAGTAACTTATTCCACCTTATGGTTCCGTTATAGAACCTTAACCGAAGCCACATCCTTGGTCTGAAACTGATGAACTTTCCTATCTAATATCTCAATCGGGACCTCTTCATAAGACAGAGAATCCGAGATACCCAATTCTTCCAAAGGAAAACCCAAAGAAGGATCACCAAGAAACTTCCTCAACATAGAAACATGAAAGACAGGATAAACTAAACTTAAGCTAAATGGCAACTCCAACTCATAAGCAACATTGCCAACTCTCTGGAAAATTATATAAGGACCAACATACCGAGGACTAAGTTTCTCCTTTTTGCCAAACCATAACCTTTCCTTCATGGGAGACACCTTGAGTACTACCCTATCCCAGACCTCAAACTCCAAGTCTCTACGCCTAATATTCTTATAGGACTTTTGGCTATTTTGGGCATCTTTAAGTCTATCTCGAATCACCTTAATCTTCTCCATCGCCTGATAAACAAAATCCAAACCAAACATGTCCGCTTCTCCAAGCTCAAATCACCTAATAGGAGATCTACATATCCTATCATATAATGCCTCAAAAAGATCCATACCAATACTCGAATGATAGCTATTGTTGTAAGTAAACTCCACCAAAGGTAGATGCTCAACCTAATTGCCACCATAGTCAAACACAAAGGCCTAAAGCATATATTCCAATGTCTGAATAGATCTCTCCATTTGCCTATCTGACTGTAGATGTAAAGCAGTACTCAGACTAATCTTAGTCCCCAACCTTTCTAGAAAGACAGCCAGAAATAAGATGTTAACTGCATACCACGGTCAAAGATAATAAAAATAGTCCAATGCGGCTTCACAATCTCTTGAAGATATAATTGTGCATAATCATCTGCCAAAAAAAGTAGTTCACACTGGAAAGAAATGTGCAGACTTGGTCATCCTATCCATGATGACCGAAATTGAATCATACTGATTCCAAGACTGAGGAAGACTGGTAACAAAGTTCATATTGATCACTTCCCACATCTATTTAGGCAAACCAATTTCTTGATATAACCCACTAGGTCTCATGTACTCAACCTTAATTCGTTGACACACCATACACTTGGCCATGAAATCTGCCATATCCCTCTTCATGCCATTCCACTAATATATATCCTTGAGATCATGATACATCTTAGTAAAGATGGGATGAATAATATAAAGCGACTCATGCACCTCATCCAAAACCCTTTGCTGCAGCCCACCGACATCAGGAACACACTACCTCCCTTGGTACCGTAAAGTACCATCACCACTGATCTAAAACACTACTACTTTCTACCCACCAATGTCAATCTTGGTTTTTCTCAAGATAGGATCTAGCATTTGTTTCTCCTTAATCTCTATACCAAGATATGATCAAACAACTTCTTGTACCATTACACCATCATCTTTAGAGTCTAAGAGATAAACTCTAAAATTAGCGAAGTGGTCAATATCCTTCACCTATTCTCGCTTGACTTCCTCTACGTGAGTTAAATTCCCCAAGGATAACCTGTTAAGAGCATCAACAACCGCATTATCCTTACCTGGGTGGTAGTGAAGACTCATATCATAATCCTTCAGAAGCTCAAGCTACCTTCTCTGCATGAGATTAAGCTCTTTCTGAGTGAATATGTACTAAAGACTCTTTTGATCAAAAAAGATATACATATGAACACCATACAAATAATGCCACCATATTTTCTAAGCAAACACTACCGCCAACAACTCCGAATCATGAGTAGGACAGTTCCTCTTATGTACCTTCAACTGCCTGGAAGCATAGATAATCACCTTTCCATGTTACATCAAAACACAACCAAGCCCTACCCAAGATGTATTACAATAAACCACAAACCCATCATTGCCTTTCGGCAAGGTCAGGATTAGAGATAAAGACAACTTATCCTTTAACTTCTCAAAAACCCCCTCACAAGCATCCAACCAAGAAAACTTAACCTTCTTCTGAGTCAACCTAGTCAAAGGAGCAGCTATCAAAAAATATTTTCCACAGACCATGTATAATACCTGGATAAACCCAAAAAGCTCTAAATATCCAATGGAGTCGTGGGCCTAGGCTACCTCTTCACCACATCAACCTTTAGATCCACCATTGATCCCTTTACTAGAAATAATTTAGCCCAAGAAGATCACAGCATTCAACCAGAACTCACCCTTAGCAAACCTAACATACAACTGTTGTTTCTTTAAGGTCTATAATACCACATGGAGGTGATTAGTATGATCCACCTCACTTTTTGAATAAACCAGAATGTCATCAATAAACAAATGACTAAGAGATCCAAATACTGCCAGAACACTCTATTCATAAGGTTCATAAATGTTTTGGAAGCATTGGTCAACCTAAATGACATCACCAAGAATTCAAAATGCTCATACCGAGTATGAAAAGCTATCTTAGGGATATCCACCTCCCTAATCTTAAGCTGATGGTACCCAGACCAAAGATCTATCTTAAAGAAGAACTTGGCACCCTATAACTGGTTAAACAAGTCATCTATCCAAGGAAGAGGATACTTATTCTTAATCGTCACCTTGTTCAACTGCCTATAGTCAATGAACATCCAAAGGGAACCATCCTTCTTGCGCACAAACAACACTGGTGCACCCCATAGAGAAACACTAGGATGAATAAACCCTTTATGTAGAAGATCCTTAAATTTCTCCTTGAGTTCTCTCAACTCAGTCGAAGCCATTCTATATGGAGAAATAAAAATTGGATAAGTATTCAGAAGCAAATCAATACCAAACTCTATTTCTCTATTAGGAGGAATACCAGGAATATTATTTAGAAAGACCTCTGGAAACTCATTAACCAAAGGGACTGAAGGCACAAAAGGACCTACCAAGTTAGAATGTTTAACCCAGACCAAGTGATAAAGACAACCCTTAGAGATTAACCTTCGAGCTCTAAATAAGAAATAAACCTCCCTCTACGAGCTAAGGAACTATCTTTCTATTGATAACCAGTTTACTAGTAAACTTAAAGAAAACCCTGCGGGTCCAACAATCCACAGATGTGTAACAAGAATGCAACCAATCCATACCTAGGATTTTATCAAAATCTACCAAATCCAACTCGAATAGATCCACCAAGGTCTGCTTGCTACCAATAGATACCACACACGTCCTATAGATGCTCTTAGCAATAACCAAGTCACCTACCAGGGTAGAAACAGAAAAAGGATCTGAGGTAACTTCTAGATCAAAACTAAAAGATACAGCTACATAACTTACAACCAAAAATGGAGTCACATAAGAAAGAGTGGACCTCGGATCAAGCAAACAATATACATTACGAGAGAAAAGTTGTAAGGAACTAGTAATGACATAGGGTGATGTCTAGGATTCTTGTGGGGAAGCCAAAGCATAAAACCTATTCCGAACAACACAAGAACCATGAGTAGTAAGAGAAGTAGGTGCCATCCTACCATGTGTAGCAGTAGAAGATAAAGCTACAGGAATCTTATTCGCCCTCATAGCAACCTTATTGACTGGACAATCCCTAAGCTGATGGCTTACTTATCCATACTTGAAGCCCTTGTCCCTTCCTTTCTCACAATAACCCTGACAAGGATGAACAAAAAATCAACAAAAAGGACATAAAGAAACTAACTAACCTCTGATCTCCTGAGATTTGACAACCTGTGCCTGAGAATTATCGCCACCTTGATGATACCTACCTCCCGACTGATAAAGATCACTAGAAAAAAAGGATCCCAAACTTCCCTACTTCTTTTTTTGCCACTAGCCACCATCCCTACCACCCTAATGCTAAGCACCTCCCTAATCAAAAAAACTGCTCCTTTTTCCCTGCCTATCCCCAAACAACACTTATTCCTCTTTTTAACCTCAACCTACTGCATATGAATATTCAACCTCGAGATGTCCATATCTTTAATCGGCAAGGTAGTCTTGCTCTCCAGAATCAAATCACTATTTAACTCAAGAAAACTTCCTTATTCTCGATCTCATATAAGCCACTATGTTAGAAACATACCTTGATAGCTGATGGAACTTCAAAGCATATTCCTTTACTGACAAGCTCTCCTACCTGAGGTCCACAAACTCTTCCATGTTTTCTTCCCTTAACTCTTGAGGAAAGAACCAATTCATAAAGGTATTAGAAAAGGCTTCCCAAAATCCATCCTCTTCTATATCACCTCTATCCTTGTCCCACTCCTCATACCACTGATAAGTAACATCCTTGAGCTGATAAGCTGCAAAGTTAACCCCTTCTATATTAGTAGTTTGCATCACTCAAAAGATCTTTTCTATCTCATCTAAGAAGATAGAGAACCCTTCTTCATAAATTGACCGACCCTTATGCCCTTAGCAGATAAAGCACCAGTCACACCCCACTCAGCCTGAGCAGCAACCAATTGGATAATGATATGAATAGACTGATGAATTTATCCATTCATCACATTTCTCTAAGGGACCTATGGAGAACTAGATAAAATAGGAGAAACTCCAACACCATCAGAAATAGAACCATGAGATCAAAGATATACTCTAGATGTAGAATGTATCCCTTCAGCATTATCCCCAGATGGGATGGATGAATTTCTTTGTGTTCTAGATCTAGGAGGCATAATCTAAAAGACGAACAAACAAGGATTAGAGGAGATTTCAGGATTGAGAACTCAAGCTTAAATATAGAATACCAAGAAGGTACAACATTCCTAAATGCCTTGTAGCTTCTCTCTTATGAGTGTGGCACACTTCACACCCCTAAAACAGACTCTACTCGACACGGCTTTGGGGACGTCTAAGTTGAACATGAACCTAGGCTGTGATACCAACTTGACCAGACCCATCCCCAAGCCTTGTCATATTGGGCATCCCATGTCTAACCAAGACCAGGGACTGTCTCTTGATACCCAACCTAACCACCTATATCCATCCTTAGATGAGATGAATTTTTAAAATATAACAAGATAGCATTATTTTTTTTATTAAGACTCTAGGCTAGGGTCAAAATCTTGAGCAACCCAATCGAGTATAACCGTACTGCAATAACCGCCCAACCATACCAAACCAAATCATAGACCATAAACCAAAGGGAATACCAAAACATAATATGAAAGTAAATACCAAAATGTAGTAGGATGGAATAATAAACAATGTCATCCAATGATGTCATCCCACTGGCTTACTCTAATTCCAAGGCCGATACCTATACTGATCCTGCCTATACCAAGCCCCAAAAGAATCACAAAGCCTCTATCCGAAAAAATAAAAAATCTGGTCGGGACATGCCCCCAATAATGGCCAAAACTAATATCCAAAATAAAAGATAAGTGTCTAAATAAATCCATAACATAAAATGATGTCTTCCAAAAGGATGAAAGCTCACCACTTCAATCTAAATGCTGATACCAAATCCTCGTGCTATACAGAAGGAGTAAAATAGTCGGTTCCTACATAGCATGGGTATATAGCTACCAGTAAACGGGGTTAGCGAATAATTGCTAGCATGAATCTCAGGATAATAATAAAATAATGCCAGTCATAAGATGAAGTGAAACCATCCATAATGCATAAAACCATACATATATAATTGCTGAGAAAGGGAATCAAGTTTAGCATGTATTTAAAACCTTCATCTGGGTTGTGTAGCTTTGCTGACCAAACCAGCCACGTCCCATATAGATTCATCTCCCCCTACTGAAAGGGCCTAGTGCATATAGCCGCACGACCAGGGAATATCCCATAGGATGACTATTACATTCCCTAATATAAAATATGATACACACATATGGTCATCAAGACCCATCATATTGGCAACTATAAGTTTTTGGTTTTCGTCCCCCCGGAACCACCACCTTCCGTGGCTTAGCTACACACCCCGCCTTTAATGAAAATTTAAAACCATGTCCAAACAATCCATTTACCACTTATTAGCTAAGCCCAATATTAGTTGTATCATTATACCACCCCATTACTTGCAAATAATATCCATAGACAAACTATTTAGGTTAAGGGGACCCTAAGTCCTCTTCCAATTTCCATATTAAATCCACTTGGAAAAATTCCATGTTCTCCACAAGATTAACCATTTAGCTTTATCCTTTTCAAACAATTTAAACCATGCATTAATCCTTTATCCAGTTTAAGACATGAAAGAGTTTCATTAAAAAAGTCAATGCAATGAACATATCTTTATACACATTTTATCAAACACCTTGGGGCATAATATAATCAAAACCAATTCCAAAGACCATTAAACCATTACGTTGCAATCTAATTGTCCAAAACCACCATTAATATATATAAAAAGCATAACTAAAACATAGGAAACCATAACTAAGTATTTAATATCAAAACCCCTAAATAATAGTTGAAAACCAAAATCATGAAATTGTAGTACCATGCAATAATATAAAATGTGCCTTTAGTTGAAATTAAAATAAGAGAAGATAATCAGGCTTTATAGCAAAGAATTCATGGAAAAAATCACCAAAGCAAGCTCCAAAGCCATCTGTATGATGAAACCCTGTCCTTCTTTCCCTAAAACCTCTTGAGAGAATTATGAGATGCTTTGGAATAGTTTCTAAATGTTAATAGAATAATAGAGTTAGAGTTATGGGTCCTACTTAGAGTTAGTAGGAAAATGTCCAGAATACCCCTTCTTAAATCCATTAAAAACCCTTCACAGGGATACGATTCACCTATATGATTCGCACCCTCCTATACAATCGGTATCCACCACTCGTATCCAAGCCTCAACCCTTAGATCAAATACTATCCAGTATACGACTCATCCAACCAAGTTGTAACCATAGCATACGATCCATACCTATGAACCGTATCCCTGGCAGAATGAAATACCAGGAGGATCAAATACTGTCCACCATACAGTCCTTGATATGACTCGTACCAAGCCCTACAACTCATACCCTTAAGTCATACCCATTCTAGTAACCAAAACCATCCCATTAACTAACATTATTCAACATATGACAGGATCATACCACTCGTACCCCAGCATAAAGCTCGTACCCATAAGTTATTTTGGCTTTGGAGAATGAATTTTTAGGAAATTTTCTAAGGGTCAAAACCCAGAATGTTTTAGCTTTATACCTCTCTCAGACTTAGTACGTTTGACTGTTGTATATGTATGGCAGTACCCTATTTAGACTGGGCTACCGCTGATGAATCCTCCTAGTCAACATCCTCAGATGAAACCTAGGACCCCTCCTCAGACTATGGGTCCTGAGTTGTAATCTATAAAGTAGACTTACAATTTGTCTCATCTTCATCATCATCATCATCATTATCTGGTAGAGGAGTGTGTGCGGGTGACATCTGTACTGACTTTACCCTTGGTAAAGATGCAACTGCCTGAGCAGCCTAGTGCATATGACCTCTAGTAACTCGGCGTATCACCTTAATGATAGTATCTCTACATCGCTGCATTGGATACTCCTCCACTGAACTACTAGGCTCGAGAGACTCTACCCATCTCCTTGAGGTATAAGACTTCTTATTCTTAGAAACATTAGGTTCCATATGTACATAAAAAACTAGTCGTTAGTTTCCAACAAAAGTGAGAGATTTCAAAAATTGAATAAAACTCAAAATTCAAAAAGTTCAAAATTTTCCTCAATTTTCACACCTCTATAACCTGCTTGAAATCCCAACAAGCACAATATGCACACACCTATCAAGAACCATGGTTTTCAAGGAAAACTAAACATTCTCAACTTATTACTCTATTCATTTAAGTTCAACTTCCGATTAGGGCTTAACTTTAGAATTTAATTCAAAACAAGGCCCTAGATTATGATTTTAGGCTATTTTAAGGTTCCTACATACAAGAAAGATAGAATCTATATATTTTTCATGGGAATCCACATATCAACTTTTTTAAACAATAAATAAATCAATACAAAACCATTAGGAGCCATGAAAGTCACTTCTTTTAAAATGAACCGAAAGTGAACAATGACGAACTCGAGCAAAATCAAAGTTGGAACTTGTTTTTAGTGTTTTGGGACAAGTTGGCATCTCAAACAAGTGTCAATTTAGCCTTGAGTGTGGGGTTAGTTTATGTTTTAAGAGGAAAGTTTAAATTCAAAGAGAAAAGTGATATTTTAAGGATTTAAAAGAGTTAGAATGAGGTTAAATATGTTTAAATAAGGATGGAGGCTATTTTAGGTCATATATATGTATTGGTGGGACCAAAATTTCAATTAAAATTCAGGCCCCCTCATGACCTATCCATAGAAGCTACTTGAGCCTACCACATATGGCCAGGTAGGAGGCGTAAGTACCACTTGTGTCCAGCATGTGCAGGACGCAAGTGCAGGGTCAAAAATTTTGGCCCACTTTCCTGCAATTCCAGCTTGGATTTTTGATATTTTTCCAGCTACTTATGGTCCCATAACCTAATTTTATGGTTTGAAAAGTATGCTTTATTTGGTAAAGTCCACAACTTTCTATTCCTATCCTTAAAAGTTTGACTTTCCAATTTATTGCTCAACTTACCTGGCCTGTGTAGGACTCGTGACCAAGATAGGTTGATCACACCATCCGTTTACTTAAAAATCAATGAATGTAGTAATTCTACCATATTTTGGGCAAGTCCATAAGCTAAAAACCTACAAAAGAAAAACAACAAAAACATGAACACTAAAATAATGGGTTGCCTCCCACTCAGCGCTTAATTTAACTTTCTGGCATGACGTGGTTGTGTTAGTTACTCAGACTTTACCGATAAGCCTATGGGTTTCCTCCCTTGCAGTGCTTGATTTAACGTTGTGGCATGACGCGGGTATCTTGATTACTCTAAATTCATCAAGATTTCCACAGGAATATCCTCCAGGGTCATCAATACAATCTATCACTGACACCACCCTCATGTCAGTAGGATGCTTCATTAAATTTTAAATATTGAATGGTGCATCTTCACTGTTGACTCTGAATTTCAATTCTCATTTATCCATGTCAACCATCGCTCTACTATGGCCATAAATGGTCTTCACAAAATGATGGGTATCTCAGGGTCAACCTCATAGTCCAGAATGACAAAGTCAACCGAAAAGATATAATTATCCACTCTCACAGTTATATCAAATAAAATGCCAACAGGTTTCTTCACCATGCGGTCATCCATGAATAGCTGTATTAAAGTCAGTTTCAGAGAGTTCAAACCCAATTGCTTGAATATGGCCAATAATATCAAATTAATGCTGGCTCTTAAGTCATATAAGGCTCTGGCGAATTAGGATGACTCAATAGTACATGGTATAGTGAATGCTCCTAGGTCACCCTTTTTCTGAGCCAAAGACCTCGTAGTGACTACTCTATAGTTGTGCAAGCCATCAACATCCTCAATCATAGCTTTTTTCTTCTTTGTGACCAATTTTTTTATAAACCTAGCATGTCTAGGGATCTTTGCCAATGCCTTGAGAAGAGAAATATTCAAGATAAACTCTTTCAACATCTCAATAAATTGCTTGAATTTTCATTCCTTTCCCTCTTTGGTTGCTGAGGAAAAGGTGGAGGCGGTCTTGGAATTTATCTTATTTCCTGATCAATAACCGAACCCTTACGTCTTTCCTTAGAAACTGCATCATCACTACCTGTTGCCTTTTCTGACTGCCCAATAGGTGTATCATCAATAGTAGCTTTCTCAGTAAGTAGTGAGGGGTTCATAGTAGAAATACCACTCCACATGGTAATGGCAAGAACATAGTTGTCGTTTATTAGATTCTGCCTAGTGTTGCTTGGAAGGGTACCAGGCTACCTTGGGTTAAGAGTTACTGACATTTGCCAGATCTTGTGCTCCAACTACTTGATAGCAGTTACATGAGATTCGACCTTTTGGGTCAACCCTAAAATATCATCCTTAATCTCCTTATGGATGATCTTCTAATTTTCTTGACCCTTCACCAACTTAGTCAGCCTCTCTTCCATTATTGATTCTGCATCTCACCTACCAGGTGGAATGTACCAATCTGCCTTCTCTTGTTATTCATCCTCCTTTCTCCAGTTACCATGTAGCTTCTTACTATGGCCTTTGCATTTGTAATTGTCATGACCCGAGACTACCCCTTATCGTAACACTGTGGTTAGAACCACAAGTGTTCCCAAGCTAACCCATGAACTGGCATGATACTTGAGAAACTGATTTAGAATAAATAAAATAGCTAAATTTGTTGTGCGGAAACATAATCATAACATAATCTAGAAAATTAAATACTAATAAAGTTTACAACTTGATAAAATTGAAGAAAGTACTAGAATTTACATTTTATGACTCTGACTGACCGGCTATGAAACCTCTACTATATTGACTATAGATAGTTGGGACATGCCTCCAACTACCACTAATCAATAGATATGAATAAATAAAATATAGTACATGAATTACAACTAACTGGAGTCTCCGAAATAGGAGAACTCATCACCTACTGGCAGGAAATAGCAACTGTCTAATTATGATATGAAGGCAACAACTAGTACCTATATCATGAGACAATGTATCACATATACATATATGTGGATCAGTACTTTGGAATGTACTGAGTAAATGGGGGTGAATGCAATACGTAAAACTAGAAAAGGTACATAATCTTAAAAATATGCATGCTAAGTGATAATAGACTCACCAAGAGACTGAGATAAACAAAAAGCTAAAGTATCTTTAAACATGCATAACAAATATAATCTGATAAGATGGTGAATCACTACACTTAGTTCCTTAAAACTTTTTTTTGAAGAATAAGCAGATCTGAAGATGGAAAGCGATATAACATAAATGTTGTAAGAAATTCTCTTGTAAGGCTGAATATGTTGCAAAAGTTGTACTGAGTATCATGATGAATACTGAGCATGAAAAACATGAACATGTAAAACTGAGAATGTAAGACCAAGCATAAACATTTACTGACTTGATCTGAATTTGAATAACTAAAATTTATTATAACTGAACATCTAAAATCTGTACACTTGGTCATGCAAACCTTAACTAACATACTCTGAATACTGAACTAAGACTGTGGGAGCTGGATACAACCAACATTCCCCAATTTGATCTATCGGGCTCCAACCTATAACCTAATTAGAAGGGCGTTGGTACCCTGCCAGTGGTACCAACTCATGACTAACGATGTGGATCCATAAGGCTGATGTCCCGAAGAATAAGGGTGTCATGCCAAACTGACAGGTGACCTCTCATAATCTGTGGTGGTGTTGTAGGTATGGAACCTAGGGACTTCTACTAACGCCTCATGCCTAACTAATGGGGTAGATGCCATCGCTACGGTCACGCGGCACTAAGTGTTACTGTAATACCCCGTACTTTTCCTAGCTCAATTTAACACCTAGAATATCAAGGATCAACTTTAAAAATGAATAAATCTTGATACATGTAGAATTTTCTAGCCTAAACCCACCAAGATGAAGATAATTGAACCATCTTTCCAACGATACCAATTTTTCCTTAATCCAATACTTAGTTGAGAAGTTATGGCGATTTTAGTGAAAATAGTAGGGCATTTCAACTGGCACCGCATTGCGGTGAAGGACAAAATTGCAATTATCCAATTCCAGTGAAGCACCACGATTAGCCTGCGTTGTGGAGAAATACCAGTTCCCATTCGTCCCATTCCAGTAGCTCAACGTGATTAGCTTGTATCACACCAAAATTCCCAAATGGACTGATACTCAATAGCGGTGGAGTGCCAAATGGCACTTGTCCTTTTCCAGTGGCGCAATGTGATTATGCCCTATCATGCCAAAGGCCAAAATAGAAATGGTCCCTTATCCAGTGAGCCACCACGATAGCCCCGTATTGCGGTGGGGCCTAAAATTGGGATTTCAGTTTTCAAACATAATTTTTTGTAAGGGCAATCTAGTCTTTTCCTTAACCCCAATTCGTGAATAACACTGAGTTAATCTTATTCCAACCATTGTATGCAAAAATTTGTCATCAACTTCCTCTCAAAGAAACTCTAGAACATCAAAATTTTATTCCCAAGAAATCCAAATTCCACCATTCTTTCTCCAAGAAAACTCAAAATTCAAGGTTTTCGATTTTAGAGAATCAAGAATCCATCTTCAAGAGCACAAAAAGGAATCCAAAATCAAGTGTTCTCTTCAATTGCATCTAATAAGATATGTGAGGTTTTCAATAAAAATAATCCTTTCATCCTTGTGCTCAAAATTAGTTGTTGAAGATAATTTTACATGAGTTTTGAATTAGGGTTCATACCTAATATTGTTATTTGCAAGATTATGAGATTTTGAGAGATTTAGATATTGAATTGTATGTCTACTGTCATATTTTCATACGTTTGCAGTAATTTCCTGAGTTAGAATTGAATAATCAATATTTTCATTATCGAACATGAACTTTATGATGATTTAACATAAATTTGATGCATGGGTTATTAGCCCTTGTTTGAATGTTGATATTTCAAGAATGACTATGCTTAAAGCATCTTATGACTAGTTATTTTTATATTATTAATAAAGATTTGATCTTTTAATCTCAGTTTAGATTTGGAATCCACATCACAGATTTAGCTACTTTTTACAGTAACAGATTTACAAGAGGTTTTCATTGTAAACCCTTATATTAGTTTTTAAAAGTGGATTTCCAATAGAATAAGCATACAGATTAAAAGGAGTAGTATTTAACACTAAGTTGGGTATGTTTACATGCCCCAGAACTAGGAACCAACGTAGGTTCAGATTATCAGATTACTCTCATTTCTATATGGATGACAGATACAGATGTGATCACTTAGATTAGGTTATACTCCTTGGCAAGAGTATGACACCTCTCCCCAACATGAGGTTTTCCCATAAGGGAACTAGACGTTGGACACATAGTGTATGTCGTTTAGAAGAACCTCCCTAATAAAAAAGATTACGGAATAATCGTAACAGAACAACTTTCAAAAACTGAGTGTAAAGGCTCACGATTTTATCTAGATATTGTTTTATATAAGCCATTAGCTACTAGATTTCAAGCTTTAAATTTCAGATATAAAAGTGAGTCCTTTCTATACTTAGACAGCATGATTTGAATATAGAATACAAGTACAGCTTTTAGAAACTAAATGTTATGACTCACTAGATCTATGCACTATGTTTTGCTATTCATGATAATGATTTTCAATTTTTAGATATTCCAGCTTATATGAGTTATCTACATTTAGCATGCATTCTTTACAAATTTATAATAATATTGAGATATTGATTTACTTGTGTATTCACCCCCATATACTCAGTACAATCTAGAAGTATTGATCCACATATATATCTATGTGTAGGTTCAGGTGCTTATATTCAGTAGTGTGAGTGATTTCAAGCATCTCTATCTGCATCCCGATAGTTGGTGAGTCCTCATAGTTTGGGGACCCAGTTATTCAATTTTTCAGCTTACTAGCATAGATGATTCAGTATTCATAGACAGTTTGAGTTAGCTGGGGGTTTGTCCTAGTGACTCTCTAGCATTAGTAGTAGAGGCTTGTCAGACTGCTAGATATGCTTCGGATTATCAATATTGATTGATCAGACTCTTAAGTCTAGTATTTTCAAAAATTATATTTAGATAATTCCAGTTAGCTCAAATAGAATTCTACATCTTAGATTTGATTATATATCTTTATTTCCTATATTTTGAGCTTTAGATTTAGTAGAAGGAAGATAGGGTTAGCTTAAGCCTACTTATAGACTTGGGCACCATGTGACATCTCGGTACTCATTTTTGAGGTGTTACAGTTACTTCTAACTAAATGACACTGGTGTTATTAGTCGTTTAACATGACATTGCACTATACTTGTAAGTCCTCTACATGAACATGACACTCTGAATATGATATTAAAACCATGGTGTGATTGACTCATTGCTTGAAAATAGAAATCATCTAAGGACACATAGGTATCAGGTGTTCATAACCCTCCAGCATTGAATAATTACAAAATACGAAAACAACATTTAAATGATAATAGGAAATCATATTCAGATACCCAAAGGTAGTAAATTTCAATAACCACTGAAGTACATGAACTTGAAAATAAAAAGGTGTAGATCATGGGAAAACAACATGCTTACATATTTAAACTCATAAATACATGGATAAAATAAAAATATACATAAGGAATTTCAATCCAAAGCATTACATGACATAATTTGCATAGGACCATATGAGGACATAAATCTAGTTCAATTTAGTAGGGAAAAGCATGAATTGAACTCATCTTAAACATATGCAACTTCATAATAGAGGAAATTCAAATTTGTAAATCGAAGAAAGGTTTTTGGGCTCCATGGATGAAAGAAATCCATGGATAAACTTCCACACACCTTAATTGAATGAATTCTTGAAGAAGCTTGAAATTGAAACTTGAATCCTTGAATTCTTGAGGAAGAAAGCTTGAATCTTGTAACTTGAATGATGAAATTATAAAAGGAACCCTATTCTTGACATTTTCTTAAAGATTCTTGAACTTGGAAACTTGAAATTCTTAGATTTATTGAGAGAAGAAGCTTAAATTATAGTTATTAGGAAATGGGAGGGTTTTTACATGAGTTTATTTGAAGAAGATGGGCAAATAATGCCCTTTTGGGTGTTATAATTCGTGCCTTGGATGTTTGGGGTTGAGGAGAAAGGGCCAAAGTGCCCCTTGACCCTTAAGAGGTTGAAACTGTGGGAGAATAAGATATGCATCACCTCCCTTATGTCAGGAGAGAGAGCTCCGAGTTGCGCCCCTTATTTTGGATGAGAGACTGGCATGCCATGGCCATATCGCAGGCCCTTACTGCCTC
This sequence comes from Capsicum annuum, assembly GCF_002878395.1. Classification (NCBI taxonomy): domain Eukaryota; kingdom Viridiplantae; phylum Streptophyta; class Magnoliopsida; order Solanales; family Solanaceae; genus Capsicum; species Capsicum annuum. The sequence goes on along the minus strand of NC_061115.1, from coordinate 175,738,146 downwards.
TCACAAAAAAGGCCATAGCTTTTTGCTCGGATATCAAATTAAGGAGAAATTGTTATCATTGGAAAGATAACTCAATTATATATTATTTGGTGGGTCTTGAGATGAAAAATTATAGATATAAAAGAAGTTATACACATTCAAATTAGATCCTTGTAGAACCGAATATAAAGATTTGGCCGAATTAAAGGCTCTTAGCTCAACTTTGTTCTAAGTGATTACTATGAATATTTTTTACCTCGAAAGCACTTCACACACTAGGATAATGATCATGATAGATTTATTCATATACAAATCATGGGATTAAAGTTTACACACCTAGGAATGATGATTCGAAGTCTAGCTTGAAAATGCGGGATGTTACATTATCTTCCCCTTGGAATCATTCTTTCTCGAATAATAGATAGGAATTTGTTGAAGTCTTATAAGTATGGAATAATGTACACATGACATGTCTGGTAATGAAGGATATACCTGAGCTGAAACATTATACCTTATATCATGTAACTAATTTTTGAGCTGACTTGTACAAGGGGTATTACACAGTCTGAGCTGGAGTACTTGGAAAACTGACATTATGCACTGAACAATTATGAATTGAGTCGTGACTAAATAGCTGAATCTAAAACATGATGCTTGGACTGAATTGAATTTGCAACTTGCATAGACGTGAATTAATTACCTCATGGAATAGCCATATTCATGAGACTTCGGATAGTATGACTAGATGGAAAGATGAAAAATTATAGAAACTTGTCTGTCTGACTGCTAAACTTAGTTGCTGGCTATATGGACTGAATTATACTAGAAGCTTATACTCTATAGGAATATTTTGAATAAGATATCTGAGTAAGGAATCTTAATAAGGATATAACTCTATAACATAGAACGTAGGGATATGAAACATAAGCTAGGATACCACCACTATGCCTTAAGTTAGGCAACTTCTAATACTCAAGCTTAGCCCCAAGTCTTAGTTGAACTACATACCCTCTCTATGTTCAAGCCTAACTTGAAATCACAAGGTACTGCACATAACACCATAACACTAGTTTGAACCATGAATTCAATACCCCATGCATTGTCACAACTTCTCATCTCAAGAATAATTCTTCTTACCCCTCCAATAATTAAATTCAATCCACTTACTAGGAATTCACTAGTACCCAATGCACCCATCCACTAATATACCAACATGACGTTCACGCCTATCATTATAACCACACATAAATTTCAAAACAAACACCCATAAAAGCATTTTTTTTCATATTCTCTAAACCCCTATCAATAATTACTTGCTTTCCCTAACCATAGAAAGACACACATAAAATTCCTAAATAACCATGACATATAATGAAAGTTCCACCTTAATCATCCTTCACAGATATAGCTTGAAATACAACAAGTATGTAACAATTTTTCCCCAACATGAGACATTTACTCTCTCATATCTAAATAATTACTCATTGCCAATATCAATACACAAGGAGAGGTCACTGAAAGATTAGAACATGAAAACCTAAAGCATGAAAGAATACTATGCGTAACTTGGGAACTTAACTGAGGCCTGAGGAATAGAGTATCAATAGCAGGAATTCATTAAAAAGATCAAGACTGAGGACGTACATGACATGATCTAAATTTCACTGATCATTAAGTGTGTAACATGAGTACCTAGAACTGAACATACTGTAAAACATGAGTACAAGAGTCATGAGCAGCATGACCTGAGTTTGGAGTTCATAAATTCATGGAATATGATTCGTACTGCTGAGTGAACTGGAACTCCTCAGACAAGGTTTTAGAAACATACATGATTCTATGAAATATGCATGAACATGATCTATGATCATAGGGTTTACTTGCAAGGCATGAGTAGATATCATAATGACTGAAGTACAAAACTTTGTACTGAGATAAGAATGGGTCAGGCATCTTCCTCTCCTATTGATATTCTGCAATACTCTGGCATCACTACTAGAATCTAAAAGCCTAACTTTGGTTCCTTGTTCTATTATCTCCCCTTAGATTAAATCCATCACTCTAAGTTTGTGGAACCCTTTACTAACTCTAAATTGAACTGCAACCATTTCACTCTAGAGTCTAAATATAACAATACACATATATATTAAATTCAACTTGAAAGACCACTCCTGAAAGTATAAAAGCCACTACTAGTACTTTCTTTTGAGATACAACTCTTAGCTTTCTATAGTACCACTAGTCATTATATAATAACTTAAACACTAGCCAACTTAGAATCTTCATGAGTATCACCATACTATGAGAATTACCATTACACCAACATTCCCAACATCAACAACATATAATTTCGAATCAACATGCTTAAATTCTTGTATACACTATTTCAAGCCTACTGGTTCACCTTTCATACAACTAGCCCCATGGATACATAATCTACTAAATTCAGATAACTTTATCCCCACTTTACTATTGCTAAACTTTTGGGTTCATGCTCCTAACTCTAGATCATATGCTGTCAGAGGATTCAAGGAAGGGAGCTGAGGGCACATCTGACTTTGGCTTAGTGCACTATTTTCATGAACATGGATAAAGTCTTTCAAAATACAGAACTTAAAAAACTGATGGGATACTTTGTAGTCTGCATGCAATCACATAACTTCCTATGGGGAATGTCTGAGAAAACTCTATCTGTAGGGATTTAAGCTTGGCTATTTCTATTACCTCAATAATAAGGTAGAGTTTGCACGAATGGATTAACGTAAGCATCTGCATAAATTACTTAGAGAACACTTCTAATGAATGATCTGAGATATGAAAGAAGGGAAACATTTCTTAAATGCCTTGTATCCTCTCGAAGAAAATTATAGATGTCTCCATACCATTCTGCATGACTATACTAGACACGGCTTCATAGAAATACTAGGACACTTGAACTCTGTGCTGTGATACCAAGTTTTCACAACCCGAGACTACCCCTAGTCGTAACACGGTGCTTAAAACCATAAGTGATCCCAAGCTAACCCATGAACTGGTATGATACTTAAGAAATTGATTTAGAAAAAATAAAATAGATAAATTTGCTGTGCAAAAACCTAATCATGACATAATCTATATAAATAAAATACTGATAAAGTTTACAACCTGGTAAAGTTGAAGCGAGAAATAGAATTTACATTTTATAACTCTGACTAACCATCTATGAAGCCTCTACTATACTGACTATAAATAGCTGAGATATGCCTCCAACTACAACTAATCAATACATATGAATAAATACAATATAGTATATGAATTATAACTGACTAGAGTCCCCAAAATAGAAGAAATCATCACCTGTTTTCTGGAAGCTGCAACTGTCTAATTATGATATGTAGGCTACAACTGGTACCTATATTATGAGACAATGTATCACATATACATATATCTGGATCAGTACTTTGGAATATACTAAGTAAGTGGGGGTGAATGCAATACATAAAATTGAATAGGTACATAATAGTAAAAACATGTATGCTACGTGTTGATAGACTCACCAAAAGACTGAAATAAACTGAAAGCTGAAGTATCTTAAAACATACGTAACAAATATAATCTGATAAGCTGGTGAGTTACTAAACTTAGTTCCTTAAAACTTTAATTTTGTAGAATAAGTAGATCTGAAGTTGGAAAGCGATTAACAAAAATATTGTAATAAATTCTCTTATAAGATTGAATATACTGCAAAAGTTGTACTGAGGATCATGCATGGATATTGAGCATGAAAAAACATGAGCTTGTAAAATAGAGATTGCAAGACAAAGCATTAACATGTACTGAAATGATCTAAAATTTGAATAACTGAAATTTGTTATAACTCAACATCTTAAATTTGTACGCTTTGTCATGCAAACCTTAATTAACATACTCTGAATATTGAACTGAGATAGTGGGAGCTAGCTATAACTAACATTCCCCAATCTGAGCTATCGGGGTCCAATCTATAACCCCTGTTGGAAAGGTGTTAGTACCTTGCTAAGGGTACCAACTCCTGACTGACGATGTGGATCCACAAGGCTGATGTCCAGAAGGATAAGGGTGTTATGCCTAAGTGACGGGGGACCCCTCATAATCTATGGTGGCACCGTAGGTCTAAAACTTAGGGACTACTAATAACACCTTATGCCTAACTAATAGGGGAGATGTCATCCCGATGTTCACTCGGTGCTAAGTATTACTCCCAACTAAACAACACTGGACATGACATGGTACTGTACTTGTAAGTGCTCAGCATAAACATGGCATTCTAAATATGATATTAAAACTATGGTTTGACTGACTCATTGCTTGAAAATAGAAATTATGTAAGGTCACATAGGTATCGAGTGTTATTAACCCTCCGGCACTCAATGATCACAAAATATGAAAACAATATTTAAACGGTAATAGGAAATCATAATTCAGAGACCCAAAGGTAGTAAATTTCAATAACCATTGAAGTACATGAACTTGAATATGGAATGGTGTAAATCATGGGAAACCAGCATGCTTACGTGTTTTAAACTCATATATATATGGATAAAATAAAAATATACATAAGGAATTTAAATCCAAAGCATTATATGACCTAATTTGCATGGAACCATATTAGGACATAAATTTAGTTCAATTTACAAGGTAAAAGCATGAATTAAACTAATCTTAAACATATGTAACTTCACCATAGGGGAAAATTCATATTTGTAAATCAAAGAAAGGTTTTTGGGTTGCATGGGTGAAAGGAACCCATGGATTAACTCCCGTATACCTTAATTGAACGAATTCATGAAGAAGCTTGAAATTGGAACTTGGATCCTTGAATTCTTGAGGAATAAATCTTGAATCTTTGGACTTGAATGATGAACTTGTGAAAGAAACCCTATTATTGATGTTTTCTTGAAGATTCTTGAACTTGGAAGCTTGAAATTCTTAGATTTATTGAGAGACGAAGCTTAGAATATTGTTCTTGGGAAAGGAGAGGGTTTTTACGTGAGTTGATTTGAAGAAAATTGGCAAATAATTCCCTTTTGGTTGTTATAATTCGTCCCTTGGACGCTTGGGTTGAGGGAAAAGGACCAAAGTGCCCCTTAACCCTTAAGAAGCTAAAACTGTGGGGGAATAAGCTCTGCATCGCATCCCTTATCCCTGGGGAAAGAGCTCTGTGTCGTACCCCTTATTTTTAGGGAGAGACTGATGCACCATAGCCATATCGTGGACCCTTAATGCTTCTAACAAAAAAAGCCATAACTTTTTGCTCGAGTATTGAATTAAGGAGAAATTGATATCGGTGGAAAGCTAAATCAATTATCTATCATTTGGTGTGTCTTGAGTCAAAAAATTACACATATATATAAAGTTATAAATGTTAAAAGTAGATCCTTGTAGAATCGAGTACAAAGATTTTGCCAAATCAAAGGCTCTTAGCTCAACTTGGTTCTAAGTGATTCCTATTGAACATTTTTTAGCTCGAAAGCACTTCATACACACTAGGATAATGATCATGACACATGTATTCACATATATATCACGTGATTAAAGTTTACACATATAGGAATAACGATTTAAAGTCTAGCCCAAAAATGTGAGATGTTACAGTAATAGTAGTTCCAACCTTGGTTCCCTTGCCCTTGGGCTTGGAAACCCTCCAACTAAAGATCCAGATAAGTTTCTTCCTCCTCTAATTATAACTTGTAAGGTTTGGAAATTAAACCTTGTACTGCTACTGCATTCAGTTTCTCAAAAGTCGTTGTTGTAAGTTGTTTCACTAGTACCCCAAGATCAGTTCTTAGTAGTGCAATTTCTTGTGCTATAAAATCATCAGCTATTTTTTGGTCGCAAAAGGCACCAATAACATATACGCTAGATCCCTTATCAACCTCTTGAGTTTGCCACCCTAGGTTAGTGAGCCATATCTGATCTAGTATCTCCAAAGTTTCCTTCCAGCGTAGTCTCATAAAAGCTCCTCCAGATATGGTATTTTCCATGGATCTAGTTTAGATGGTCAAGGCTCTGTAAAATATCTCTAATAAGCTCATCCTGACATCCAATGGTTGGGAACCATATTCTTATTAAACCTGAATCATACCTCGTACATAGATTCTGACTGTAGCTGCCTGAAATTATAAATCTCATCCTTGAGCTGCAGCATCCTTAATAGAGGAAATAACCAATTTAAGAATTGCATGCGCAACTCATTCTATATAGTGATAGATCCTCTTAGAAGTTCCCCTTACCATAAATATATTTCTCCTATGGGTGAGAAGGTGAACAACCTCAGTCTAAGTGCTTCCTGATTCACCCCTGGATTTGTATACGAAAAGCAAATCAAGATGAAATTTGCAAGGTGTAAGTTTGAATCATCTATAGGCATACCCCCAAACACACCTTTCAGAATTAAGAGCTAGATCATTGTGCTCGTTATGTCAAATTTGATACTTGGGGGCAAAACAAAAGGAATAATGGCATCAGTCTCTGTCAGATCAACGTATCCCAAATCTTCTTCATCATATATATATGGTTGCATACACTAATATGCTAGGATTACTTGAACACGGGCACCTCTAACTCAGTTCTAATTTCCATGGAGTGCTACTGGATAATCTGCTTCTTATCTCTGCTTAACAAGATATACCTCCCGAGCTACCCACTAAGATTCTTCCATTTCCCTCCTCTCATTTTCAACTTGAACAAAAAGTTCACCAGTCTGTCGATCAACTATGTTTTGTAGTCCTTCAGGAGAAGAGGGAGTTACAACATCATGAACCCTTTCAGGATTATTATCTCTTTTCTGTTCCACTATCCTACTAGGCTTTTGTAGTATCCTCTCTGTATTCGGATTCACTGGGATAAGAGATTGCCTCTACTCAATGTGCTAGGCATAAATTGGTGTATACCTAACTAAAAACAAGAACAAAAATAAAAACTTGTAAACTACAACAACTTCGATTCACAAATCAACATCGTATTCTGTGGCAACGATGCCAAAATTTGGTAACGTCCAAGCTACACCTCCTCTTAAAATATGATACAATCACTTCCAAATATAGTAACCCAATTAATATTAGGATCTAATCCCAAGGGAATACGTCTAATTATGGCTCTTGGTTATTGTAATAAATAGGCAAAATTAGAAAAAGTAAATAGGGGAATTTGAGTATCAATAGCAGACTAGAAGCAAATATCAACTTCGGTTGTAATTAGTCATAAGTGAACACTAGGATCGTGTCCCTCTTGGCTTTTCAAATCTGTAGGCTTTTCATGCTTTGTTGAACCAACCCGACACCTTGCATGTAGAATTGATAAGTTATGTACCTTCTACAGCCTTTTGGATGAGCAGAAGGATTTCACCCTTTACCTTTTGAGTCTTAGGATGTTGCCTTACTAACCCTTATTTTTATCCTAGTTAACTACTACCTTTTGAGTCTCTAGTTATTAGATAAAATCTAACCATCTTACTAATATGAAACCTAGAAGCATGGATCGATATTTAAACTCCATATTACTATTATCTTTGTCTTTCTCTAGTCACTGCCCCTCTTTTGGAGTAAGTAGCAATAATCTAGGCAGGATCCTAACGTGTGCACCCATTAAGAGAACTATTATATTAAGGATGAATCAATACATGAATGGGTATCAGTTCAGAACAACAATAGCACTTCCTATACTTTGTCAATCTGCTTGGGTTTTCACAACCCTAGCTATGATTTTTAGCCGCTCATGCTTGTGAAGTAATCAACAACATTCATGATTGAAAACATAGATAAAATCAATATAATAAGAAGTAGAAAACATAAAACCATAACTGAATCAATTAACTAAAGTTAATACAAGAGAATCCCAAGATCAAAATCAAAACATGGAATTAAAATATGTTTATGAGTATCAAAAGTGCATCCTTTCTACTAAAAAGCACATAAAGGGTATCTATAAAACATGAGGAAACCCTAAAATCAAAGACCAAATGAAATAGGATAAAAAAAAGTCAATGGTGACTTATGTTCTTTACTTGGGCCCTATCCTGGGTGCAGGTAGTACTTGCGGACAGCAAGAAGCGTGCAAGTGGTGACCGCAAGTGCCAGACCAAAATTTACTGTAAAGCAGCTCTTGGTATTTTGGACTTCTAGAACTTGATTTACCCTCATACGGTCCACATGCTAACTTAGCAAGTGTCGGGAGTCATTTTTCAGTTCTTCTTCAATTCTGAACATGTTTTGATCACAAATAAGTAGGAAAGTGTTCTGAACATCCATAATTTCTTCCATAAGCATGCAAAAACACCTTTTTCATATTTTTCACAAACGTAGCATCTAAAACATAATTTTAGATAGAAAATACCCATAACGCATTACATCTAGAAGAACAACCTCAGAAAGTTTCATATTTTCATAGTTTTAAGCATTGAAAGTGCTATATTTCTATAGCACATCAACTACTCAGCTACTAGCTAATGAAAATTCTAGGCAAGTAGCTTCCTAATGAGAAAGAAGGGAAGAAAGGGCTAGGCAAGAGGAGCCAGATCACTAAGATACATTTGATGCGACGGATAGAGTGAGAAAAAATAAGGGAAAATAGCCAATCCAAAAATATTTGCCTGTTAATAATGATCTAGAGGATGATTTTAGGTATGCCAATTGAAAAATGTATAATAATTCCACAAAAATTATGTTAAGGTACTATGTTTGATGTAACAATTGCGATGAACCAGTCACTCAATCTAAAGGAGGTCTTTGTTTGTCTTCCTACAAATGATGCAAACAGGCATATTATAAATTTTGTGGGGATCTGCTGTTCGTATAATATACCTAGGGTAAGTAAGGAAGTGATCCATCTGAGGTTAATTTAATTCTCTCTAATGGGGGAAGCTACTCTAGGGTTAGGTAAGTTGCCTCATTAATCTAACACTACTTTTAACGAGTTGAGGACTCAGTTCTTGGACTAATTTTTTCGACCCTCCAGAATTCTATAATTGAAAGATGAAATATATAACTTTTGATAGTTATATTCAGAGTCACTATATGAGACATGGTTATGAAATATGAAGAAGCTATAGAGAGTGCCAAATCACAAGATTACTAGAAGAAACTTGCTTGAAATATTCTATAGAGCCTTGAATACTAATACTAAGGTTGTAGCAGATATTATCACTAGTGGAGACTTCATCAATCTATGATGGGAGTAGGCTTTTGAAAGCTTAGATCGAATTACTAAAATCTAGCATACTCGAGAGGTAGGCAGATCAATTGGTATTATGGAATTGGAGCCTATAATAAGAAGCAAACATTAGATGAGATAGTGGCACAACTAAGGACTAAGATTGGTATGCTGACTAAGTTTGCAGTAGTAGGAGTGGAAAAGTTCAATGCAATGGGTGCATAAGGTATGGTATCTAGATAAGAAGATTTGGTTTTTGAAGAAAAATCTAAATATCTTGATAGATAGGTTGTGAGTTTTCTATCCAAGGGCCAAAGGTCAAATGAATATAATTGGAACTCTAGGCAAGTAAATAAATATAAAAAATATTATTGAGACAACTATAATAGATATAGAGATAGGAGTAGAGATCGTGATGATTACTGGAAGCAGAAAGATGACTAAGAGGATAAAAGTGGTCTTTATGTTCCTCTCAAAAATGTAATGCTGATTTGGGAAACTTAAGGATGAAAACTTTGGTGGCAAAATAGGTTAAGGTGTCATAGAACCAAAAGAGTTACTTGAAGGAAATAAAAACAGTCATTTCAGGTTTGAGCCAAAAGGTGGAGTCATATGCAACTGCCATAAGCAGTTTGAGCAGCTTTTTAGGCAGATGTCTGCCACATTAAATTAGCACCAGCTGAGCATACTTTAAAGTAACACCATTTAAAATCCTAAAACTTACATTCATTGTCTATCTATAACTACTCAGACCGGTAAGGGTACTATTAATTCACCTATGCATATGGTTAATGAATTGAAGAAAAAGCTTGTGGTCATTAATGATATGGACAAATTTTAAAGTAGAGAATGTGGTTGTAAATGAGAAGGCATCTTAAAATCCTCTAGATGTTGATAAAAAGGCTAAGGCTAATAAAGGAAACGGTAAGGAGGTCACACCAATATTGATGACCATTCCATGACCTCTTCCACCTTTCCTCTAAAGGTTAAAAAAGAAATCTTAAGAGGAAACATATCAAAAGTTTATTTCAATATTGAAAAAGCTTTCAGTAAATATCCCTCTTGCAGAGGTTCTAGATCAAATGTGGAGATACACAAAGTTCATGAAATATTTGGTGACAAAGAAGAGAATAATAAGTTTTGAGACTACTGATAATGTGCACCATTGATGCGCTATTACCTATCACTCTTTAGTCAGAAAAATTAAAATCCAAGAGCTTTAACAATTCCTTATACTCTTGGGTCTTCAAATATTGCATGAGCCTTATGTGAGTTGGTTGATAATATTAACTCAATGTTGCAAGTCGTCTTCAGGTATTTGGGGTTGGGGCTGCCTAAACTGACCTCTATGAGACTTTTAATTGTAGATTTCACTGTGAAGAAGCCTATAGGTATCTTGTGTGATATGTTAGTAAAGATATAATCCTTCATATTTCCAGTTAATCTTATGAATGTTGATTGTGAGGTCGATTTTACAGATTCAATCATATTGGGAAGGCCTTTCTGAGCTACAGGTAAGGCATTTATTGACATAGAAAATAAGGTAGATGAAGTTCTGACTTAATTATTAGCAAGTCACCTTTAAGTTATGCCAATTTGTGAAGCAGTTCAAGGACATGCATGTATTTTATGAGATAGATACTATAGATAAAGATGAGTTGGTAGCACCTATTGAGGAGACACTCGGTGTTAAGGCACTAGAAGCTATGATAATAAATTTTAAAAATGATGGTATTAATGAGTATGAGGAGATCATGAATGAACTTATAGGTAGGGGTTCTTACACTTTAGCACCAAAGAAGTTAGATCTTGACCTAAAGAATAGAGCAACCTTACTGGCTAAATGGTCTATCGAGGAGCCTACAGTTTTGGAACTAAAGGCCCTTCCTTCTCATTTGCGTTATGCATTAAAAATACATTTTTTGATTATTATTTCAACTGACTTATTAAAGTGTCAGGTTGAGGCCTTAGTGTCTATTTTGCATATGATCAAAAGAACTATAGGATAGACCATTACTGACATTGTTGGAATTCCACTTGGGATTTGTACTTATAAAATACAAGTGGAACTGGATTGTACACCTAGAATTGAGCACCGACATAGAATAAAACAACCCATGCAAGAGGTTATGTAGAAAGTGATCATTAAGTGGTTGGATGCCAGTATGGTTTACCCAATTGCTGATAGCAAATGGGTGAGCCTGGTCCAACATGTGCCAAATAAGGGTGGAATGATAGTGATTCCTAAGGATAAAAATTAGCTAGTTTCTATAAGACTAGTCACCAAATAATGAGTTTGAATGGATTATAGGAAGCTAAATTCATGGACCTATAAGGATCACTTTCCTATATCATTTATGGATCAGATGTTAGACTGCCTTAGTGAAAGAGGATGGTATTATTTTTCTGATGGTTATTTAGGATATGATAAGATTTCTATTACTTTTGAGGACCAAGAGAAGACCACTTTCACTTAACCATATGGAACATTTGCTTTTAAAAGGATGTTTTTTGGTCTATATAATGCTCCCATAACTTTTTAACGTTGTATGATGTCTATTTTTTTTTTACATAGTGGAGGACACTATTGAGGTTTTCATGGATGATTTTTTATTTGTGGGAAATTTATTTTATGATTGCTTGGGTTATTTGTACAAAGTCTTGCAAAGATGTGAAGAGTATAACTTGGTGCTGAATTAGGAAAAATTTCATTTTATGGTTAAGGAAAGGATAGTGCTTCGGCAAAATATTTCAAAGAATGGGATATAAGTTGACAAAGCTAATTTTAAGGTGATTGAAAAATTTCCTAAACCCATTTTTGTAAAGGGCATTTGTAGTTTCTTGGGCCATGCAGGTTTCGACAAATGATTCATCAAGGACTTCTCTAAAATGGCAAATCCATTGTGCAAGTTGTTGGAAAAAGATGTAAAATTTGTGTTTAATGATGCCTATCTAAAAGCATTTAAGTTACTAAAGGAGAATTTGATTTTAGCCCCCATTATTGTGTCTCCAGATTGGACCTTGCCATTTAAAGTGATATATGATACCAGTGGTATGGCAGTAGGAGTAGTCCTAGGCCAAAGGCTATAGAAGATACTACAGATGATTTAGTATGCTAGCAAAGCACTTAATCCTTCTTAGAAAAATTACACTATGACTAAACAAAAGTTGTTGGCAGTGGTGTTCATATTTGAGAAATTTTGGTCTTACTTGATTGACATCAAAGTCATTGTCCACAATGATCATGCCGCTCTTAGATATCTTATGGAAAAAAAGATGCAAAAGAGAGGTTGTCTCAATAGGTACTTTTGTCATAGGAATTTGATTTTGAAGTCAAAGATCAAAAAAGGACTAAAAATCAAGTGACCGACCACTTATAATCCCTTAAGGAGGAAGTAATTTTGAAATTAAAGGATGAGCATGAGATTGATGATACTTATCTTGATGAGCAATTCTTGGCAGCATCACAAGACTTAATCCCTTGGTTTGCATATTTTACCAACTACTTGGAAAGTGACCTTATCCCATTTCAACAGCATAAGCAATTTATGCATGAAGTAAGGAAGTTATTTTGTTATAATTCATACTTATTTTGGATTTGTGCTGATGGTTTGAATCAGAGATGTATTGTTTAGGTAAAGATAATGAGTATCTTAGAGGTGTGTCATTCATCTATAGTTGCGGGTCATCATGGTGGTGCGTAGACTATGCATAAAATCTTATAATGTGGTTACTATTAGCATACTACTTGTAAAGATACACATGACTATGCTAGGGATTGTGACTAATGTAAAAGGCAAGGGAATGTCTTATGCAGACATGACCTTCCAATGACAATGATCCTTGAGCTTAAAGTGTTTATTGTCTAGGGCATTGACTTTATGGGTCTATTTGTGAGCTCACATAGGATGAATTAAATTATTTTGTCTGTTGATTATGTTTCAAAGTTGTTGGAGGAAACTGCGCTACCAAACAATAAAGGTAAGAGTGTCATAGGATTTTTGAAAAAGAACATCTTCCCTAGATTCTGCATACCCAAAGCTACCATTAATGTTTGAGACTCACATTTTTGTAATCTTCTTTCACAACCTTACATGATAAATATGGTGTGAAACATAAGGTGAAGACACCTTACCATCCTCAAACAAGTGCGAAGGTTGAGGTTTCCCATCGGGTGATAAAGTCTATTTTGGAAAAAACTATGAGTGCCAATAGGACTGATTGGGCTAGAACGTTAGACGATTATGGGCCTATCGGACAACATATAAGACTCCCACAGGTACATATCTATATCAACTTATTTATGGAAAATCATGCCAGTTTCCTATTGAACTTGAGCATAAGCCACTATAGGCATTGAAAAGGCTTAATATTTAGTGGAGTGACATAATAAAATTAAGATTGGATACGATGAATGAAGAAAGCTCAGCCTTATACAAAGAAAAGATGATGTTGTACCATAATCGAAAGATGGAGCAAGAAGAATTTCAACTGTTAGTTTATAATTTGAGACTACGTTTGTTTCCTGCCAAACTAAAACCCAAATGGTCTTAACCATTCAAATGGTGAGAGTTTTTTTTTTGTTGTGCAATTGAGCTTCAAGGACATGTCATTAACCCATTCTAGGTAAATATGTAGCGTGTCATGAAATATATAGGTACCATAAAGGAAATAAGGTCATATGAAAGATTTAACCTTGATGATTTTTGAGTAGTCAAGGGGATTTGGTCGTATCATGGTGTCAAATTAGGCACTTCATGGGAGGTAACCCATGGGATAGTTGGTGAATTATGAGTACCTATCTTAGTCATGTCGTGTCACGATGTTAAATTAAGAATGGCTTGGGAAGAAACCCATGTTTTATACTTCATATTTTATAGGGTAATGTTTATTAGTAGCGCAGGGAACATATTAGAAAAAGAGGGTTTTGAACTAAACTCTAGCCTAAACCCACAAAAGGGATTACATAATCATACCATAAATATTTCGATCATGAGTTCACTCATCTAATCATCTTTGAGAAAATTCCATAGGGACAAACATTTGATAGTCATCCCATGACCAATTATCATAATCATACCTAGATATCATGATCGTGATATAAATCATCTTATCACTCACCTGCAATCCAACAGCAGGCATGAATCTATGATTTTATGGAATGGACGTGGTTACATACCACATTCGTATTTAAGGTTTGTAGGTTCTCAAGTAATTTTTATTAAACCATCATTTTTTATGTAAAGTACGCAAGATCGTGTAACCGTACCACAATCATACATTCAAATTATCTGAGGATCCCTTCAGCTTAAAATATACTTGACCCGACCGAACATAATGATTAACCTAAATGTATAAAATGGTTGCACCTCTCATTCAATTCCTCTCTATTCCCTTTTAATCAATGTTGCACTTAAAGATCACAAAACTAAGTAATCTAATGGTAAGTATTAACTGATTCTAATGATCTGGCGTAGAATTAACTATCCCCTCTTCACATTCAATCACGCATTGTCAGTTCTACGAAATTTTCTTTACATAATATGCTTAACATAGGGTGTTTCACTTGAGTTTAGGCAATTGGGTGTTATTTTGTTTTGGGTTTTAAAGAAAAAGGAAAGTTTGAGTACCCGTTAGTGCACTTTCAATAGTCATACTATGTTCAATCCAAATATGGTCAAATTGGGTCCATTTAGGCCAAGTTGTAAGAAGAATAATCTGCTAAGTGTTTGGGACTCCAAGACATAAACTATGATCATGGTTTTGACCTATGATCATAGGTTTAATTGTTGTGGGTTGCCAGTGATGAACTGTAATGCCCCGGGAGTACACCTTGGATGCCACACGGTGCTTACGGTCTTGAGAGACGACCAGCTAACCCATGAGTTGGTACCAGCTGGGAGCACTAAATAATATAATAACATATGCGAAAGAATAAATGATAAGCCATAAGGTTTTAGCAACTAAAATCAATACTGGATCATAACTCTAGAAACCATTTCTGGATACAACTGTCTGAAACTAATAAAATAATAACAAAACTGACTGACTATCTTACTACACTAAAAATCCTCTACAGACTGACTGTGGAGCTGATGGGATAGACCCCAACTAACTCCAACTAAATGAGAAGAATACTGAAACTAATGAAATAGCTGAGTTAAATAAACCATGTCCTCAAAATATGAGGACTCACCATTTCTACATCTGATAATCTGGAAAGTCTATGCGTGATTCGGGAACTGAGCATTCGAACCTATGATATTAGACATCATATCTCAAGAAAAAGTATGCGATCAGTACATTGAAAGTAATGGTATGCTTAATGACGTAGGCTAATATGCATGATTTGATGTACAGGAGTAATAACTGACTGAATGAATAGCATAAAGTACTGAATAGAATGCATGAAATATGTAAATACTGAGAATGCATGACCAAGCATAAAACATGATCTGATTATAATCTATAAACTCAAATACTGAGTACTAATACACGAGTAACTGATATTTTTATGCTATGGTCAAGAAAAACTGAAATTGAATTACTGAGCTGATTACTGGACTAAAACTGTGGGAGCCATCATCTAACCGACATGCCCCAATGAACAATTTGGGGTCCAACCTAAGACCCCAATTGGAAGTGTGTCAGTACCGAGCCATGGGTACTAACACTGGCTATATGGATCCACTGTACTGATGTCCTAAAGAACTAAGGGTGTCAAGCCTAAACTGACGGGTGACCCCTGGGAGGTAGTCAAGCCTGAACTAACGGGTGACTCCTCAAATCCTACATTGGTTACATAGTTCTGGAGCTATAAGTACTACTACTAATGACCCTACCTATTTGATAGAGAAGCCGCCATCCCTGCACTTGCTCGGTGTGAAATCCTACTCCCAACTGACTGACTCGAAATACTGAATTGTTCTAACTTTAACTGATCATGATAACTGACTGAACTGATACTGCTCATAAGAAGTCTAAAACTATTCTGAAGGTACCGAGACTAAGTAAACAGCTTAATTTTTGGGTATTCATAACCCTCAGGACTCTATAGCAATACTAGCAAAAGATTATTAAAACTTTGGGGGAATATATTGAAAGAAGTTATTCAAAATTCATTCTTGTAGGCATTTCATCGAACACTTTATATGCATAGTGTAAGCTAAGCATGGGAATAGTTTAAAGTTTGTAGAAATATTATGATTTCAACATCAACATCACTAATTATGATTTAAATCAGTGAATAACACTATTTGAACATGTAGGGTTCAATAACAACAATATTTTCATGTAAACATGGTATAGAATCAAGAATCAAGGGAATTCATGGTTAAAATCATAATAACTTGTAAAAGATCATAACTTTAAATTTGAAAATTAGATTCTTGGGATCCATGGGTGAAAGGAATTTGAAAATTAGATTCTTGGGATCCATGGGTGAAAGGGACCCATGGATGAACACTTAACATACCTGGGTTGATGAATTCGTGAGAGTTCTTGGGGTTTTTCTTGAGAATTGATCTTGAGTTTTGAAGGCTAGGGCTTGTTCTTGAGAGAAGATTAGTTTTTTGGAGAGAAATTATGAGTAATGGGGCACATAATGGCCCACTACAGTTTTAATTTCATGTTTTGGATGGATTTGGGGCCATGGGAAAAGGCCAAACGGTCCCTGGAAATTAAATCGCGAAACTGAAAATCCCAATTTTTGGCTCATGTGTGGTGAGGTACTTATTGTGTTATGCAACTGGAAATGGACAATTCCAAACTAGCACTTTGGTGCGATGTGGCTCCATTGTGGTGCCCCACTGAACATGAATTTTCCCCTTGCCATGACGTGGCACTATCGCGGAGTTCCACTGGAAAAGGACAAACATGATTTTGGCCATCTCCGCGACGAGGCCTTATCACAAAGGGCCACTTCCTTTCACTGAAAGTGCCAAAACTTCTTACTCAGGTATCAAATTTAGGGAAAAATTGGTATCTTTGGAAAGATAATTCAATTTCCTACAATCTGGTGGTTCTTGAGCTCGAAAATTCTCAGTAGAGCAAAAGATATGCTCATTTGAAGTTGACTAAAGCAACATATTTCCTGAAACTAAATCGGTAAGGAATATTTTGATTTGTCTAATAGATGGGAGTTATTTGAGGCCTTAAGATACATCAAACTCACTTATAAAACTACCAAAGAATTACAATGCACTTTACATGAGCTTGAAACATGGTTCTAACATTGGTTTTGGATTTTAGATGTATTATAATATCTCCCCCTGGGAATATTCGTCCTCAAATGAGATTGGTTAAGTTGAAAGAACTGAGGAATTAGGACTACATGCTGAATATACGTGATGAAATCATGATTACATGACTGAGTTGAAACATAAAACTTGACTAAACTGATTCTATGAATGCATGACTGACATTAGAATGATATGTAACTGAAACTGAGCATGGAAAAGAGAAATTCTAAGAATATTACCTTAAGATGAGTCTGAGTTTGAAGAGAAAAGATGAGGGTACTTGGTCCGCATATCTGCATCTGTTCCCAAGTGGCTCCATCAATGGACTGATTCTGCCAAAGAACCTTGACTAAGGAAACTGCTTTGTTCCTTAGTCTATGAGTTTGTCGATCAAGTATTTCGACTGGAATTTCTTTATAAGAAAGGCTATTCTGAACATCTACATTTTCTAAGGGAACAACTACAGCTGGGTCACTGATACACTTCTTCAATACAGAGATATGGAATACTGGGTGCACTAATTCTAAGTCTACAGGCAACTCAAGCTCAGAAGCCACCTTTCTGAAACGGCTCAAAATTCTGAAAGGGCCAACATATCAGAGACTAAGCTTCCCCTTCTTACCAAACCTCTTTACCCCCTTTATGGGAGAGATCTTTAGATATATGAAATCCCTAATCTCAAACTCAAGATAATTTCTCCTTACATCTGGATAAGATTTCTGTCGTCTTTGTGCTGCCTTAACCTCTCTCGAATTAGCTAAACTTTCTCCAAAGCATCAAACACCAAGTCAGACCCTATCATAGCAGTTCCACCTATCTCAAACCAACCAATCAGAGATCTACATCTCCTTCTATAGAGAGCCTCAAACGGAGCCATCTGAATACTGGAATAATAGCTATTATTATGCGCGAATTAAATCAAAGGCAAGTGGTCATCCTAACTTCCTTTAAAGTTAACTACACACGCTCTCAACATATCCTTAAGGGTCTGAATGGTCCTCTCTGCCTAACCATCTATCTAAGGGTAGAAGGCTATGCTGAGGTAAATTTGGGTACCAAGACCCTTCTAAAAAGCTTTCTAAAAATGAAAAGTAAATTGAGTACCTCTTTCTGAGATGATAGATAATGGAACACCGTGCAACCCAACCAAATCTCTAATATAAAACTTGACATAGTCCTCGACTGAATAAGAAGTATGGACTAGTAAGAAATGGGATGATTTGGTCATCCTGTCCATAATGACCCAAATCAAATCATTCTACTGACGAGTACGAGGCAAACCTGTCACAAAATCCATGTTCAATACTTCCCACTTATAAATGGGAATATTGAACTCCTGCATAGACCCACTAGGCTTTTGATGCTCAATCTTAACCTGCTGACAAGTGGAGCACTTAGATACAAACTCTGCAATATCCCTCTTCATCCCACACACCAATAGTTTTCCCATAGATCGTAGTACATCTTCGTGGCCCCTGGATGAATTGAGTAACGCACACCATGTGCTTCTGAAAGAATTCGCTGTCTCAACCCATCAACAAACGGCATACAAAGTCTATCCTGGCAATGCAGCATACCATCTCCCCCTTAGGAGAAAACCTCTACTTTCTGATCTCTGACTGACTCTTTCAACTTCACCTGACTATGATCCCTATCCTATTTTTCTTTAACTTCAGCAACCAAAGAAGATTCTAAACTATTCTGGACCCAAACGCTACCCTCAGCTGAATTAACCAAATGAACACCTAACCTGGCAAACTGATGAACATCCTGAACTAACTTCTTCTTTTCATCTTCAACATGAGCAACACTACCCATAGACAATCTACTTAGGGCATCTTCCACTACATAGGCCTTACCCGGGTGATACAAAACACTCATATCATAAATTTTCAACAATTCTAACCATTTCGTCTGACGCAAATTCAAATCCTTCTGCAAAAACACATACTGCAAGCTTTTGTGATCTATGAACAAATCAACATGCACCTCATACAAATAGTGCCTCGAAATCTTTAAGGCAAACACAACAACTGCTAACTCAAGATCATGGGTAGGGTAATTCTTTTTATGGGGCTTAAGTTATCTAGAGTCATAGGCCACAACCTTACCCTTCTGTGTTAAAAGATACCCCAAACCAACTCTGGAAGCATCACAGTACACAACAAACCTATCTTAACCATTAGGCAACATCAAAATTGGGGCTACAATGAGTCGAGTCTTCAACTCCTGAAAACTTTTCTCACAAGAATCTAACTACTAAAACTTAACTTTCTTCTAAGTCAATCTGGACATGGGAGATGCAATAGATGAAAACCCTTCAACAAACCACCGATAATAGCTAGCCAAACTAAAAAAAACTCTTGATATCTAATGGAGATAAAGGTCTAGGCCAGTTACTCACCACTTTGGTCTTTTGAGGATTAACTCTAATGCCATCACTGGAAATAACATGTCTAAGAAAAGCTACTGATCTTGGACAAAATTACACTTACTAAATTTAGCAAACAACTGATGGGATCAAAGAGTCTACAATACTATTCTGAGGTGGTCTACATGATCAGTTTTGTTATGAAAGTAAACAAGAATGTAATCAATGAAGACTATGACGAACATATCCAAGTACTTCTTAAACACTCAATTCATCAAGTCCATAAAGGTTGTTAGGGCATTTGTGAGACCAAAGGACCTGACAAAAACTCAAAGTAACCATACCGAGTTCTAAAAGCTACTTTTAGAATGTCACATTCTTTGACTCTGAGCTGATGATAGCCGTATCTAAGGTCTATCTTAGAAAAATAACTGGCACCTTGAAGTTGGTTGAACAATTCATCGATTCTGGGAAGTGCTAATTTATTCTTAAGTATGACTTTGTCCAACTGACGGTAGTTGATACACATTGTAAGATAACCATTTTTCTTATGCACAAACAATATTGGTGCACCCCACGGGGAAATACTGGGCCTGATGAATACCTTATTTAGGAGATCTTTCAACTATTCTTGCAACTCTTTGAGTTTGGTTGGAGCCATTCTGTATGGCAGAATAGAGATAGGTTGGGTATCTGGAAGAATGTCTATTCTGAAGTAAATTTCCCTTTCGGGAGGAACTCCAGGAAGATCTTCAGGGAACACATCTGGAGATTCCCTCACTACTGAAACTAACTAAAGATTTAGAGTCTTAGAATTAGAGTCTTTGACTCAAACAAGATGATAAATACACCCTTTGGATATCATTTTCCTCATTGTAAGGTATGAAACAAGCTGACCCCTAAGTGTTATAGTACTACCCCTCCATTCAAGGACTGGTTCATTTGGAAACTAGAAATAAACTACTCTATTTCTACAATCAACTAAAGTATAACAAGAGTAGAACTAATCCACGCCAAGAATGATGTCAAAATCCATCATCTCTAACTCCACGAGATCAACTGAAGTAACTTTCTAAGAAACTGTAATCGAGCAGTTCCTGTATACTCGTCGAGCTACGATAGACTTACCCATGAGGGTAGATACTGAGAAAGGCTCTACTAAGATTTTGGGACTGACTCCAAAGTTAATGGTTAAATAAGGGTTTACAAAAGAAAGAAGAGCTCCAGGGTCTAGTAAAGCATAAACATGTAAATAAAAGACTTATATCGTACTAGTAACCACATTAGGAGAATTTTCCTGTTCTTGTTGGGAATGAAGTGCATAGAGTCTATTCTAACACTAATCACTAGTAGCACTAGAGGTGGTGCCCTGTTGAGTCGAGTAGCTGGCTAGAACTGATGACTGATGGGACTGGCCCTGTTAGCGCAAATCTATTTCTTTCTGAGCAACTACCCAACACTTCCGAATTTGATGGCCTGGCTTACCAAAGCCAAAGCATACATCATTGTCAACTTTACATTCACCCTGATGGTTTCTACCATATGTTTGGCAAAGAGGATTTGTACACCCACTGTTTACACTGCCTTGGGACTTAGAGCCTGGCGCTTTATCCCGATTTTCATTTTTGAACCTTGTCATAGGGGAACTTGCTGAAGATGGGGAAGGAGCTAATGATTTCTGATGGAATTAAGGACATTTTCCACCCTCTAACTTCTACTGAGAAAAATTAAAGCTACATGTTCTAGCTCT
Source organism: Capsicum annuum (assembly GCF_002878395.1). Lineage (NCBI taxonomy): Eukaryota > Viridiplantae > Streptophyta > Magnoliopsida > Solanales > Solanaceae > Capsicum > Capsicum annuum. Next base: position 175,716,638 of record NC_061115.1, on the reverse strand, counting down.
CTTATTCTTTCTCTCTCTATCTCTTTAAGCTTTTACTCCTCAATCTATTGATCATGGACCATAAGCCTAAATATGTCCATCTCTTTAATTAACATCACTGTCCTACACTCTTTGACCACACCGTCAGATACCCCAAACATGAATTTACTCATCGTAGACTTGCTATCAGCCACCACAAAAAGAGCATACCTATTTAACTGAGTAAACTTAAAGGAATACTCCTTCACACTTATGTTACCATGCCTCAAGTTGATAAACTTTAATACTTTAGATTCCGTCAACTCCAATAGGAAAAATTTATCTAAGAAGGTTATAGCAAACTCCTCTTATTCTATAGGCCCTGCGTCTGCGCCTCTATCCTATTTCCACTGGTTAAACCAGGTATGGTCTTTATCCTGCAATTGGTAAGTAGCTAATTTAGCACTCTCACCATAAGTCACCCCCATAATGTCTGTTACCTTCTGGACCATATATAAGAATTCTTACAGATCCTCTTCAGATTTGGATCCCAAAAATAAAGAAGGATTTATTTGGGAAAAGCCCTAAATCCTAGCTATGGCGGTATTGGCCACTAATTAGCCTAAATAGCGGTTGGCTAGCTGAATATTCTAAGCCACTACAGAGTGATATAAAGTAGTAAATGCAGCTTTAAACTCTACATAAGAAATATACTTATTCAGGGGATCTTCCTGAACAGGCAGAGGTGTTAGCTGATTTATATTTCTTCTTCTGTTTGTCTTTCTGTGAGTCATGTTCTGTAAATAAAAGGGAGAATAGATTAGACAGAGAGTTTAACATAAGCTCATGCTCATTCGCATGACATGAACGCTGAAAGAAGGGAAACTTTTCTTAAAATGTATCATAGGCTCTTATCTATAAGTGTGGCGTGCCTCACACCCATGCACAAGACTGACATGGCTTTCATACTTTGTTGGACACTTTAAAACCTTAGGCTCTGATACAAAATTTGTAACACCCCGAGAGTACACTCTGGATGTCGTACGGTGCTTACGGTCCTGAGAGACTACAACCTAACCCATAAGTTGGTACTTGCTGCGAGAACTAAATAATATAATAACATATGCAGAAGAACAAATGATAAGCCATAAGGTTTTAGAGAATAAAATCAATAATGGATTATAACTCTAGAAACCATTGTTAGGTACAACTGTATGAAACTATTAGAATAATAACAAAACTGACTGGTTGTCTGTACTAGTCTGAAAGGCCTCTACTAACTGACTGTGGAGCTGATGGGAAAAATCCCCAACTAACTCCGACTGAATGAGAAAAATACTAAAACTGATAAAACAGCTAAGATAAATAAATCATGTCCTTAAAATATGAGGACTCACTACTGCTACATCTGATAATTTGGAAAGTCTATATGAGATCTGAGAACTGAGCATCCAAACCTATGATATTAGACATCATAGCACAAGAAATGAGTATGCGATTAGTACTTTGAATGTACTGGTATGCTAAATGAGGCAGGCTGATATGCATGATTTCATGTAGATAAGTAATAACTGACTAAATGAATAGCATGAAGTACTAAATAGAATGTATGAAATCTATAAATACTGAGAATGAATGACCAAGCATAAAACATGATTTGAATATTATTTGTAAACTGAAATACTTAGTACTGATACATGAGTAACTGATATTTGTATGTTATGGTCAAGCAAAACTAAAACTGAATTACTGAATTGATTACTATACTAAGACTGTGGGAGTTATCATCTAACCGACATGCCCCAATGAGCAATTTGGGATCTAACCTGTAACCCTAGTTGGAAGAGTGTCAGTACTGTCCACAGATACTAACACTGACTATGTGGATCCACTGTACTGATGTCCTGAAGGACTAAGAGTGTCAAACCTAAACTGACGGGTGACCCCTGGGAGGTACTTAAGCCTGAACTGGTGGGTGACTCCTCAAATTCTATGCTAGCTAAATAATTTTGGAGTGCAGGGACTGCTACTAATGACTTTGCCTATCTGACAAGGAAGCGGCCATCCCTACACTCACACGGTGCTAAATCCTACTCCCAACTAAACTGATTTAGAATACTAAATTGTTCTAAGTTTAACTGATCATGATAACTGACTGAACTGATACTGCTCATAAAAAGTCTAAAACTATTCTGAAGGTACTGAGACTAAGTAAACAGCTAAATTTTTGGATATTCATACCCCCGGGACTTGATAGAAATAATAGTAAATTAGTACTAAAACTTTGGGGAAATAATATGAAAGAATTTATTCAAAATTCATTCTTGTAGGCATTTCATCAAACATTTGATATGCATAGTGTAAGCTAAGCATGGGGATAGTTTAAAGTTTGTAGAAATAGCATGATTTCAATATCAACATCACTAATTATGATTTAAATCAGTGAATAACACTATTTTAATATATGGGGTTCAATAACAACAATAATTTCATGTAAACATGGTATAGAATCAAGATTCATGGGAATTCATGGTTAAAAATCATAATAACTTGTAAAAGATTATAACTTTAAATTTGAAAATTAGATTTTTGGGCTCCATGGGTGAAAGGGACCCCTGGATGAGCACTTAACATACCTGGGTTAATAAATTTGTAAGAGTTGTTGGGGTTTTTCTTGTGAATTGATCTTGAGTTTTTAAGGCTAGGGCTTATTCTTTAGAGAAGATTATTTTCTTAGTGAGAAATTATGAGTAATGGGGCACATAATGCCCCTTTAGGATTTTAATTTCCTATTTTGGATGGATTTGGGGCCATAGAAAAAGACCAAATGGTCCGTGGTAATTAAATCGCGAAACTAGAAATCCTGATTTTTGGATCCAACGTGATGCGGTGCTTATCACGTTGCGCCACTGGAAACGAATAATTCGGAACTGGCATCTTGGTGCGACACGGCGCCATCGCGGTGCCCCACTAATGTAAATTTTCCCCTTGGAGTGATGTGGCATTATCACAGTGGTCTATGGGAAAAGGACGAATGTGATTTTAGCCATCTCCGCGACGCGGCCTTGGCGCGATGGTTCACTGTGTTTCACTAAAAGTACCATAACTTCTCACTCGGGTATTGGATTTAGATGAAATTGGTATCGTTGGAAAGATAATTCAATTTCCTACAATATGGTGTGTCTTGATATGGAAAAGTCTCAGTAGAGTAAAAGATAAGCTTGTTTGAACTTCACTAAAGCATCATTCTTCCCGAAGCTAAATCGGTATGGAATATTTTGATTTGTCTAATAGCTGGGAGTTATTTGAGGCCTTAAGGTACATCAAACTTATTCATAAAACTACCAAAGAACAACTACAATGTACTTTTCATGAGCTTGAAACATGGTTCTAACATTGGTTTTGGATTTTTGGGGTATTACATGAACCTTCAAGAGTCACGATCGTGTTATCAACATACCATCGTGGTTTGTGCCCATCTGGTGTGACATGGTTTAATGGGTCTTAAAAGTCCCTTTTATGATAAAAATATATAATTGTACCATCATGGTATGATCGTAGGTAGTAATCGTATAATTGTTGCCTATCCCGATGATTGTCTGAAGGACCAATCTATAATTAATAGGTATGATCGTACCTTCAATACACCATCGTAAGTGTGGTTGTCTGTTTAAAATTCTAGTACCCTCACATTGTATTAAACTATGCACTAAAGTTTAACTCTAATATAAGTATAATGTTTCCAAAATCAAAGCAAGCTCAAGAAAAGGCTAGCCGAGGAAAGATAGCCGATGAAAGGGCCTCACTAAGCTCTCAAAGAGTGGATCTACCGCAATTGCCTCTGAGGAGGAGTATGAGATCAGCTCCTCTGATGAAAAATACTCCCCTCAGATCACAAAAAACTAGGCAAAAGCAAAGGTTTTCACCTACACTACTATTATAGAGGCGGACACCCCTATCAATCTTCCTTAATCTAAAGAGGGAAGGCAAGATACTCAATCGGGTAGGGGTACACTTGAGGATGCTGCCATTTGTTCGAAAGTGGATGAGGAATTAAACTCCAAACCTTCCAAGACTGATGTTATCTCAAGATAGAGGGTCCCTTATCCTAGATGTTGGAGTATGGAAAACTTTTGAGACTATTATTTGAATGATATTTCTCTTAAGAAAAATACGAACCAAAAGTGGAGTATCTAAGAAGAACCAAAGATACTCAATGAATCATTTCAGAAAATCCCAGAGGTGGCTCGAGTAGTTGAAAGGTACCAGTTGGGGTGGCTAATGAAACCACTCCGGATATACGAAGGTGGGTTAGAAAGGGAGTTCTATGTTAATTATGTTGCAACCCTTAAAAACATAACCCCCTCTGGTAAAGAAAAGGATTAAAGAATCACCCTCACCAGGACATGATAATAGTGTAGGGAAAAAAGGTTGACATCTCTGTGAAGTTTATCTCTAAAACCTTGTTTGGAGAAAATTTTATACCTGTGGAAGAGACCCCAAAATATGATTTCCAAATGATGGGGTTGATAAAAGTGGAAAAATTATTTATTGATGATAAGACGATGCATGACAGGGGGTTGACCATTGTTTGTTGATGATAAGATAATGCATTACATAGGGTTGGCAGGTCACATTATTTATGTCGATGCAGAGGTATCATGGGTGAATAGGTCTTCCACTTACAAACATAATCTCAATTTCGTCAGTAATGCATGGTGGTCTATTGTTAGGCATCGAATTTCACCACCACCAATGACAACACATTGGGTCTGACCAATGCTGGCCTAGTAGTAGCACTAGTTCTAAGTTGGATCTGAACATCTTACGTATAATCATGAAAGATATTAGAGGTCGAGTACTTGAGTTCAGCATCACACTCTCATTCCCAAACCTGATTACATAGCTTTTATAGGATTCAGTTGTGCCCTCTATCCTGCAGGTGGACAAGTTTATTCAACTGACCAAGTTTGAGAGTTTAGTTATGGATAAAGGACTTGCGGAACTCAGTTATGCCAGCTAGAGGTTTAGGGATTCCTGGTGTTTGTGGGGATGCTCCTAGTTATATACCAGTGTCTGATGTTAGCTCCTTATCTTTTTCATCACCATCAGCCTCAGCCCAAGGTAGACCTTTTATTTCGAGCGGTTACATATTAATTCTAACTACTTACTTGGAAGAGATTATATGGAACCGAATCTTTCATAATGCTTGGATTAAGAAACTAAAGGATGGGTTTAATCTCTATTTGGGTGATAAGATTTGAGGTGCTAAAGGATAGTATAGACTCAGATGCACAGATTTGAGGGCTTGACAATGGCCAAACTTGATACAGTTCAGGCCCCAGATTTGACAGATATTCAGGCCAAGGTAGTAGAGTTGAAGGGAGCAGTTAGAGTTCTGGCTCATAGAATTGATATGGAACCACCACCACCTCCTATGCCTCTCTTGGTATCACTCGTGGTGGATGTTGAGTCCTTGGTTCCTGACTTCTATACTCTTACCCAAGGCACTAGATATACTTATGTTAAGGTGGAAGGAGTTGATTTGGAACCTCAAAAGAGGCGGAGAAATGATGAGCCCAAGAAAGAGGGCAAAAAAGTATAAAAAGTTAAGAAGAAAAAGAAAAGAAAAGGCAACGGGTGAGATAACACCACCTACCATAGAGGTGGGTGTGACCACTGGTGGGGATATGTAAATTGCCCTCTCCATAGAAGCACTGAGTGCTCCAGACACCACCAGGACTAACGTAAGTTTGAGTGCCATGACCACAGATGAGGCCACTATTGAGAAGGAGATTGCGAGGGACCCACCTGCATCCCTACGTGATCATAGTTCTATCAATTTCTAGGGCACCCTAGGTATGCCCTTTACCCTGGTTTTATGTTTTTTTTAAGTTGTATAATGGAGACATTACATGATTTGAAGTTGGGGTTGGGGGTGTACTATAGTTGAGGGTTTTGGTGGTTGTGTTTTTTTTCTCAATTGCACTAGCATAGTTAGAACCGGCATGGTTAGATGTGTTTGCTTTTTATTTTGTTATTTTTTATGTTAGTTTAACTTAAGAGTTATTTAAGAGAACTTAGTGCAGTGTGATTTTAATAAGTATGCTTACCTATTTCTTATGATGTTTAAAGTGATAACCCTCTAAATTTTTGGATTTTATGGTGTAATGTTGCATGTAATGTGCTATAGCCAATGTTAGGATCTATATGTGGCATTAGGATTGTTAATAGGATAATCTAGCTGACCTGGCATGAACTGAATAGTTAGTAACCTAGATAAAATCCTTGATCCAGGAATGAGTTAGCTATATTACGTAGTGAGTATGTGTGCATGATCTAAAACTGACCCAGTTAGTCTCGCTAAAAGCTGTAGAATAGAACTTTAGGAAGGATCATAAGTCATGTTTGAATTAGTTCACTTAAGCCTAAATGACCAACAAAATAATGATGTATCCCATGAACCCAAACTTCGAGCCTTAATAGACCTTCTCTTTGAGCTACCCAATTTATCGTTTCAATTTCTATGATGAACCTTCTTTGGCCATGGTCCCTCCTTAGATTCTATGTACCTTAACTCATGCAAATAGCCTAAATTGAGGGTGGATATTGTGTATGGGTGCGTAAAAAGGGGGTAGGAAGAGTTATTAGTAAAATACAATGGGAATCATGTGTGGTATAAAAAAAAATTTAAAGATAAAATGAAAAAGAAAATTTGAAAAAAAAATAGGGAGTTGATCTAAAATAAAACCCCACCCGAGTTCCAAAAATAATATAATGAAAAAAAAGGATAAAAATGAAAGAAAATAAGAAAGCGGATCCAAAACTACTCTGGTGTCAAGAAGGAATAAGTCACTATACCTAAATGTATCATACCTATCCCCGAGTCTATAATACAAGCCTATAAAAGTCCTAGAGTGATCCTAACTCGACTATTCAAAAAGTTAAAGTATATAAACTAAGGGCAAGCCTATGGTATTAAATCTACACAACGTGAGTTCTTTGTGAGAGTGGGAGATTTGATGCAGTCTCAGTAATGGATTTTATTGCATATAGTGAAGTGATTGGGGACTTCTCTAAAATGAGGGCATAGAGGTTGTAGTCTAGTTATTGCTTGTTTAGGTAGTGGATTGGTCAATGTGTGAGTTGTCTATTAATAGTGTAATGCCATATCCTTATCTCATTGTGTTAGAAGTACCTTTATTGCATGTACACTACACTAGTTGTTTGTGATAAGAAATGAGGGTGTTGAATCTACGTATGTAGTTTGCATATGTGGAAAACTGATTCTTTAAAATTGACTGCCATAGTGACCTTGATTTTGCTCTAAGTCATGTGTCTTAATTAGTAATATTTTGTTGACCTAAGGACATGTAAATGTTATAAGTTGAGGGTGTTGATGTACCATGAACTTACACACTTAAGATGCTTAAAACGTGGGATATTTTCTAGTATAAGGAATTTTTTGTGCATTTGATGTATTTAATTTGATGTTTGCAGGGCTTATGGACTTAGAGAAGGACAATGCTCAAAATGGGACAAACTTGGCTTCAGACGAGCCTAACCGCAATCGTGCTTAGACTTTCGTAGGATGGCTTCATAGATGTCATAAATAAAAGTCTATCAAATGGAAGGTCCTATGATTGTGAGTTTATGTCATGATCATACCATGTGATCGTGAATACAAAAAAAATCCACACCTAAGGGAGTTAAGTGGAAATTGATCAGATGACAGCTTCCAATAATTTTACCTTGAAAGCACTATTGTACCATGTGGTTGCAAGGTTTCAAAACTTTAGTAGCACAATGATCGGATGATTGGATGGCATGATTGTAAGAGGGAATCATAAGATCATAACTTAGTACATCTGATAGAATACCTAAAAGTGATCAAGTCTAAGCACAAACCACGATAGGCAAAGGATGATCATGGGTTCTAACTACGATCGCACCTTCTTCTCATCTGAGGTAGTTAACACAGTTTTCCTTTTTTGTTTTGGACAGGATTTGTTATGCCTATAAATACTCTTATATGTTTATTTTTATGGGTTTACATAATTATTAGATGCACTACTTCATATTATACAATTCAAAGGTATATTCTTGGGATTGTATGACCATTGTTTCAAGGGTTTAATCAATATTGAGGTTTTGAATTTTATTTTTTATTATAAGCTCATAATTATGTCATCATCTATGAATTCTAATTGTGTGATTATGATTATGAGTATCTAAACACCACAACAAGTATTGTGGGAACCATGATGAATTAGCAAAATAGGTTAGGAGAAAAGCCATTCTAGATAGATATGATTGCATGTATTGGTATTTCCTTCAGTATGATTACTTTTCTAATGGATACATATATTAGTAACTTGCTTGTATTCCAAAGTTTATTGGGAGAGAAGTATAGATTAGGAAAAGGGAATAACAACAAAGATTTAAAGCTATCAACCTTTATGTAATAAGTAGAGTCGTAACAAAGATAATTAATCTGAGATCAAGAACAAGGGTAAGTAATGCAATTCTTTAATCCAGGAAGAAGATGAGTGAAATTCATCTACAAAAAGATTGAAAGATGTTTAGTTTCTACATATCTTGTTAGGTTTTGCATGCTATACATCGGGGTAGTTTGTTAGCACGAATAACTTATGGAGTTATGAAGTCATGGGGATCACAATCTTAGTGTTTGTCTCATATTGATTACAAATCCAACAAATAAATTCTTGTTACAATTGATATTTTGTTTCACAACCCCCCATCCCCACCCACCCCCCACCACCACCACCACCACTTCCACTTTCACTTGCTTACTAATTAATTTGACAAATAATTAATAGATTTTAGTCCTATTTTTTGTACAATTGACCCTACCTAGTTAGGTTCAATATTTGATCAATGAATGTATTATACTTCTAGGAGGAGTAACTTGGGAGACATCAATCCAATCTTCGGATGATGATTTTGAAAGTTACCTTAGCTTTGAAATATAAATATTAGTGTGGTTAGCTTGGGTCCCAAGCCCTTATTTTGCTTTTCGACTCTTTATTTAGAAACTATCTAAATTTGGTATTAAAGGGGTCTCAGGGATTAATTTGCAGAAAATGATACCTTTTGAGAAATCTGACATTGCAATTGACTTTGAAACATTGAAATTACCCTAGTAGCATCATTGTTTAATTTATGTGGGGTCTCAAATAAATCTCGATGGTCCATTCGAAGAGTTTTAATATGTGTAGTTGTTGGGTTTCAGCTATCATCTAATGCAAGCTCCATTTTTATTCACATTCGTAGACCTAAGCTTAGATTTTCAAAGCTCTATTGTCCTTACCTTCACGTTCGAGAAGTTCGGGTAGAGAAACCTCGTGATCACAATCAAGCATTGCATTTGCAAAAATCAGTGGACTTGGACAGAATATTAACTACAATTTTAGCCCCAAATCACATTTTCTCTTTTTTTTTTTTTAGACTTCAAAAGCTCGAATTAAGGAGATTTCAAAGGGTTTTCACGATTTCGTTTAGGGTAACATCCTATACCTTCATTCTATATCTTCATATTCATTTCATTTTTGAATCAACTTCAAATCCTTGATTATAGAACATGATTTTAGGGTTTTTACCCATCAAAGTGTAAATTGGTTTTTCTTTTAGTTGAGGTCTGATTCTACTCTTTTTCTCTTAGATTTTTAGCTATATACTCTTCTTGTTATGAGAAACATTATTCATAAATAAAATTCTGATTTTACCCCTTACATTTTTAAATTCATTTTGGTCCCATCTTGAATAAGGTCGATATAGTTATAATTAGCGTTGTTTTGATTTATAGATAACATATTTGTCTAGATTGGACACATTTAGTGTTGATTTGAGAGAGTCAAGATTTTAATTCGGTCTTTGGATGGTGTTTGGGCTTGTGAATCTTCATTTAAAATAAGTTGAGATATACATTGACATTTTCTAAAGTGTTTGTATATTGTATGCTTATTTGTTTGTATGTTGTGATTCATTTAGTATTGGGAGTTCTGCTTAGGATAAATAGAGAGCATCTTTGAGGTTACTGAAGTTTTTGATGGATCGTAGTTAGATTATTTTCTTGATTATTTAGTGTTACTACTTGTAAATACCCTCAGAGTCGAATGTAAATAGATAACCTAGTGATTCTTGATTAATTGATAGTGAATGCATATTTTAGAGCTTGAATCTTGTTAATGTACTCGATTGTGCAGATTATGGTTTAGTGCATTGTTAGGGGGTAATTATGTTATTATCCTCATTATTGATGGAATGATGAGGTTTTAGAGGACACATAAATTATGAATAAACTTATAATAGTTGAGGCTTACTGTATAGACCAAGTTTTGTTTGGGTATTCCATGATATATTATTATTAGGATAGTTGGTTATTTCATGTTTCCCGTGTGAAACTTATGTGAGTTTCATTTTGAAATTGAGTAATTATTTAAGATTTTGTGCTCGAGTGGGGCTTATATGCATATTACTTTTGATTTGAGAGGATATATTATTGTGAAACCCTAGTGGGGATTGTTCTTGTTTTGTGTATTAAATGTCTTATTTATCATTGTATAACCTGGGTAGGGGCTTGATTTGACATTGTATGCCTTATTAGAGAAATTTATAGCATATTCATTATAGTGATGTCCGAGAAAGCTGTTGAAAATGATAGTACTGATGACTACATGACTATTTATTATGGTGGTGCCAAGTGGAGACTGATATCATAAATTATTGATACATTGAGTTAATTTTGAGCTTCCTTATACATGTATTAAATGGATTTTGATCTTCAAACAGATCAGTTGTAAGCATTACATCCTCATATCATGCATGCATATTCCTGAAAAGTTGGTACACTGATACATTCTAATCTTTGTAAGAAAATGAGACACTATATAAAATGCTTATACCGAGGAATGAGCTAGTAAGGTTGATTTGAGATATGATATTGAGATTATATGAGTATATGGGTTGAAAAACCTCCATAGCTCCTACCTTAGAGCTGCATGACTTTCACCATGCATCACTATCCCATCATCATTAATACATTACATTGCATTGACTTTCCTTGATATGATTTGGTATTGTGTTAGTATTTACTCTAATATTGTATTATTGTGATAGCACCTTGTTTGTCATATTATGTCTGAGCATTCATTTTACTTCATTACATTATCTTATTTCATCCCATATTGGTTGGTTTGTTGAGTTATTATGAGATGTGGGGTAGGATGGTGGCTTGATCAAAAGTTAGATGGGTAGCACCTTTTAGTAGCATAAGATATAACTTTATATATATACTCTCTCCTTATTTCTATTCCATAGTATTGGTTAATGATAATTGACTAAGGTTGATGTATCATATTGTGAGTCTTCTTCATAAATGACTTTTCGTGTTCTTGAATATAAATAAATAGTATTGATTCACCTAGATCAATGTGTCAACTTTGTTTTTTATACATCTACTAATCATTGTGTTGGGTTATCCGGATTAGGATATAGTGATGTATATACTGGATTTTAGATTGTTGTGAAGCCTTGGATAGTTGAGGTGGTAGTTCTCACCATCACTTATGATTAGGGTCGGTTATCGATGATGCTTGTTGAGTACATGTGGTTTCATACTTATCTTTGCTTCTCTCTCCTTTTTTTTGTTTTCTCCAACCCGTGCAAGTATTGGACCAAATAGCAACTTGTAGATTGTTTTCTTCCAACATTGATGTTGTAGAGATCGAGGTAGTGCTGGCGGACTCCAAGTTTTTTGAATCTCTCTTTGTCTATCTTATGCTTACTTGTCTGGAGGATTTAAGAAGTGCCATCACATGCCTAATTAGGGTCATGACATCTTACTTTGCAATTTCTACATCCTTCAATTTGAACTCTAAATGCCTTTCCATATTACTATTATACAAAAGTGTGGTAAAGTAGGCACCTCTTCATTGACGTGCCTGTTTGTTCCATGATTTTACTATATTATCCCTAATTAATCATTATATGTCATTTATGGATTTGAAAATTAATAATATTGAATAAAAAATAAAATAAACATTTATGTCATACTGCTTCAGCTATTTCAACCGTACGTGCTCGTCGACATGCCTGTTTGCTCCGTGATTTTACCATATCACCTCTAATTGATTATTATGTCATTTACACGTTAGAAAATTAATAATATTTAATAAAAATAAAATAAACATTTATGGCATGTCTGTTTCAAATGTTTCAACCATAATTATATTGTATCACACCTAATTAATTATTATAAGTCATATAGTTATTAAAAAAACTAAAATATTTAATAAAAAAATAAAATACATATAAAATGATAAATTAACTCTTAATGTTTTAAATTAACTTGACATCTTATATGAGGTCCGCTTAAATTTTTTTCACCAGTATGTTTTATAGCAATTTTGCTAAACCACTTGTAATTAGTTATTATGAGTCATTTAAAGTATGTCTGCTTTGTTACTTTCTTCGTGATATTTGGTTGACTCTTACATATTAGAAATTATCATATTTAATGAAAAAAAAAACATTTATGACATGCCTGATTCAGTTGCTTCAACTGTAATTTACTATATCACCCTTATTTATTATTATAAGTTATCTAAGTATTAAAAAATAAATAATATTTAATAAAAAAAGTAAAATAGACATAAAATGATAAATTAACTCTTGATGTTTTAAATTAACTTGACATCTTATATGAGACCCACTTAAAAAAAATTTCACAAGTATTCCTTTATAGTAATTTTGTTTTATCACTTTTAATTAGTTATTATGAGTCATTTAAGACATGTCTGCTTCGCTACTTCAATCGTGATATTTGATTGACTCTCGAAATTATATCAGTATCACTTAAATTGAAATGGAAGAAAGAGTATTATAATCACAATAATTAAAATTTAAATTATTTTTAAAATATAATTGACTATTAATACCACAAAAGTTTGGATAAAGAGGGTATTATAAATTATAATAGCAAACAACTTACAATGACAATAAAGTATTATAAATTACGATAGCTAACAAAATAAAATATTATGATAGCTACCAACATAAAATATCTAAAAATATATAAAATTATATAATTGACAATCTAAATTATATTTATGTCACATAAATTAGAATAAACAAATAATATATATTGACACGGACCTCTGGATATCTAGTACGCTACTAAAATGCTACATAATTATATTTAAAAAATCACAACACAACAAATTAATATAATCAAAATTGACATATTTGAATTATAAATATTTTATTAATTTTTTTGTGCATTTAAATAGATTAACCCCATGTTAAGTCTTACTACATACGGAGGATGACGTTGGATTGCTTCAATCCAACAGCTTTAACATCAACCAGTGCTCGTGCACATCAGTTTTTACATTAAACTAACTTTAAGAATATTCTAGTTATTTGCTTAGCTACTCTCTGTCCATATGTAGTTGTACTATTGATTTTACACACATATCAAAAAAATACAAATAATAGATGTGATTTTACTGTATGACCCTTTAAATAAAATATATTTAATACCTTGAAAAAAATGGAATTGAGTTATGTATAGTATTTAATAACAAAGAAGGTAAATTATATATTGATTTTTCGAACCGGACACCTATTATTGGACATCTATTTTAGGTATGGTGGATAAGTATTGTTGTAAAGAGTGAGTATAACAAATAAATCTATTTTACCACACAAGTTATCTGCATCCTCCTACAATTGATATCAGAGCTTATATTGTTTAAAGTAACGGAAATAGTATATATTTGGATTTATTTAATTAATTTATTATTTAATAAATATATATTTGGATTTATTTGGTTAATTTATTATTTGATTAATTTATTAATTATGACTTATTTGATAAAACTATATTTAGATATTCCCCAAAATATTATTTAGATGAATAATGTACAAAAATTACCAAAATATAAAGAATTAAAGCAAATAATATCTAAAAAAACGTAAACAATTAAAAATAAGGATAGAAAGACTACAATATAATATAATTGCCGGAGTTAGTAAAAAATAAATAAATGCACAAAAAGAAGAAATATCAAATTTAGAATCGACAATAGATAGTCTAGAATATACATACCAACATGATCTATTAACAATTAAATAAAAAATGAACAAGAAGAATTTATAATAGATTAAAAAATATATGAAAATCATGAAGGATTAAAAATAAAAATAGTATTTTCTAATATAGGAAGAAGGTATAAGAAAATAGGTGAACATTTATATTTAATATTAGAAAAAAAAAAGAAATTAAAATTAGCAGATGAATTGATAGCTATGGTAAGAATAGAAAAAGAAAATGAAAAAATAGATAGAAAAAAGGAAATAAAAAAAATAAAACAACAAACTATAGAAGAAATACGAAAAATAGAAGAAACTAAAAATAGTAGGATTGCTGAATTAGAAAAAGAACTACAAATGATAAAAGATTTGTATGAAAAAGGACAAAAAGAAAAAGAAGAAAAAGATAAAGAACAAAAATTATTAAATGAGATAAATCAATTTAAAGAAAAACTAAAAATAAACAATAAAGAAATAGAAATCAGGGAATTAGAAATAAATACAATAGATGTTGAAGAAATAGATAATTATGATTCGGAAGATAGTGAAACATATACAGAAAATCTTAACAAATACAAAAAATTTAGAAATCAATGAAAAACAAGATGTAATTAATGAAAAAAACTTAGAAAATAGAAACACAGAAATAAATACTCTTGATAAAAAAGAAGATGAAAATATAATACCTAAAACATCAGAAATAAGAAAACCTACGTATTATAAGAATAAATTTAAAAGATATAATCTAAAAGATGAATATGACAAATGGACACCAAAAAAAATAGTTAATAAAAATTATAAATTTTTAGACTTAGATTGTGTAATATATACAGAAAAAACAATATAATTATGGATAGGATATATGACAAAACAATTATTAGATAATAATATAAACATAACAGATGCACCAGAATATATAGAAAGAACACTAATAGGAACAGTGAAATTATGGTTTCCAAATCTAACTGAAAATAGTAAAAGGATATTAAGAACTGACAAACCTACAGAAGAAAACATCATCAACCACTACAACTAAATTAACACCTATAGAATTATTAAAAAAATATGAAATAGCTATAAAAGACGAATTTAGCAGCATGACAACAACAAAAGAAGAACAAAATGAAGAGAAAGATATAAATAGGAATTTAATGTTAAAATTATCAATATGTAATATGTGTTACATAGATGAGTATACTTGCGCATTTAAAGAATATTATTATAAAGGAACATATAATACAGAAGAAAGTAAAGAAGTAAGAAAATTATATTTTAATAAATTACCTGAACCATTTAGTTCAAAAATAATAAAAAGTTGGGATGAAGTAAAAATAGTAGATACTCTAGGAGCAAGAATAAAATTTTTACAACAATGGTATAGAAACCTATGTGAAAAATATAGAGAAGAAATAAAAATGAAAAAAATATTAATAAAAAATTTAGCATGTTGCAAAGATAAAACAGCACCTCAATTTGGATGCAAAGAAAGATATTATAAGAAAAGAAAAAGACATAAGAAATATAAGAAATACAAAAAATCAAAATATAAATATAAGAAACCAAGAAAAAGATATTATGTAAAAAATTATAAACATAAAAGACCATATAGGAAAAAGAAATCTATAAAAAAATGTACTTGTTATAATTGCGGAAAATTAGGACATTTAGTTAGAGATTGTAAATTACCTAGAAATCCAAAAAATAAAAAAATATCAGAAATAAAAATAGAAAATACAGATTATATGCTGATAGATTAGATAGATTACGAATTAGAAAGTGGAGATACTATATATGAAATTTCAGAGAATGAAACAGATAATGAAATAGATAGTGAATTAGATGAATTAAATGACTGAAAAAGATATAAGAATAAACCAAATAACTGAAAAAGATATAAAAATAATAACAAATGAAGAATATTTAAATGAAGAAGGAACAGATCAAAAAATAATATTTGATAGTCATATATTTGATGAAATAAAAGGAAAAGAATTACATTTAAGTGTAGAAAAAAATATTTAAAATACCAAAAATAAAAAACATATTTAGTAGAAGAAAAGAAGAATACTACGTAGTGAGTCAAAAAGAACATGTAATAGATTGTAGTATGTAAAAGGAAGAGCTAGTATACCACTAGTAACAAAAAGAATAATTAATAAAGAAATAAATAATATAAAAAGTAAAGACCCAATAAAATATGTACATCTTGGAGGAACAGAGATATTGATAAAAGCATGTTTTAGAGAAGGAATAGATATATCAATTGAATTATACCTAGCAGATGATAGAATTATAAAACTTATAGAAAAAAGTGTAATAACTGCCATAAAAACAAATTTAATATACCAAAAATTTAAATTTATAATAAGTGCAAATTATTCAGTATCAATAACAGATAAAAATATAGTATCATTAGTATTATATTGGAAAATATTAGGAATAGAACTAACCCCAGGAAGTAAAATATTTACAGCAAGATGTAAAAATATGTATGTATTAACAACAAAACATAAAATAATAATAAAAAAAAATTAACAAAATACAAATAGAAAGTCCTTTCGGACAATTTATAAAAACAATTGATAATAATGATTATAGTTATAGAGACATAGATATAGAAGAAAATTTAGAAATAATAAATGATAGAATAAGTACAACAAAAAGAATAGTTTATGAAAAAACAGAATCGTCAAGTTCATCAAAAAGAACAAGTTATGAAACAAGTTCAACAACTAATTTAAACAGATATTACATAACAGGAACAATAAATGAAAAAGAATATTTAATACCCTTAAATTCAGGACAAGAAAAAAATTATATAGGAAGATATCTAATAAAAAATGTGGAAATAAAACCTGACAATAATATATGCCCAGATCTACCAAGAATCTTAATAAACATTAAAAGTACAGCAGAAAAAGAAATAGCAGTAGGAGTTAGAAAAATAAAAGTAGAATTTGAAATAAAGGAAGAAATGCAAAAAACAGACATAATATTAGAAATAAAATGGTTAGAACAAGTAAAACCATATAATATAGAGCACATACAATTATCTATAACATATAACAGGGAGAAATTATTCTTAAGAAGAGCTTTAACATGCTATGAAAATATATGTATTAATGAAGATAGTAGTAGAAGAGTATTACAGTAGATACAGGAGCAGAAGCTAATTTATGTAGATATAATAGTTTATCAAAAAGTAAATGGGATAAATTAAAAATACCAATAATAGTTGAAGGAGTTAATAATGAAGGACGCTTAATTACTTATAAAGCTAAGAATGTAAAAACACAAGTATGGGATAAAAGATTAACAATAGAAGAAATCTATAATTATGAGCTAACATCAAAAGATATGCTTTTAGAAATGCCGTTTTTAGATAAATTATACCCACATATAATAACTAGAACGGATTGGTGGTTTACAACACCATGTAAACAGAAAGTAAGAGCAAAAAGAGTTACTAATAAAATAAGAAAGAAAACTGATTGGATAGAAGGAAGTGAAAAAACTACAAAAAAATTAGAAAATATAAAAAATACTGAAGATACAATAGAACTAGTCGTATTTTCAATAAATAAAAAGGAAATAACTATATTTTTCAATAAATAAGATAGAAATGATTAAGAAAAAATTAGAACAATTATATAGTGAAGATCCATTAAAAGGATGGGAAAAACATAAAACTACTATAAAAATTGAATTAATAGATAAAAATAGCATTATAACCCAGAAATCATTAACATATAATTTTGATGATTTAAAAGAATTTAAAATGCACATAGAAGAATTATTAGAAAAACAATATATACAAAAAGTAATAGTAAACATAATAGCCCAACATTTATAGTAAATAAACATAGTCAACAAAAAAGAGGAAAAAGTAGGATGGTTATTGATTATAGAAATTTAAATGCAAAAACGATGCCATATAATTACTCAATACCTAATAAGATATTAAAAATAAGACAAATACAAGGATATAATTACTTTAGTAAATTTGATTGTAAATCAGAATTTTACCATTTAAAGTTAGAAGAAGAATCTAAGGAATTAACCACATTTACGGTACCACAAGGATTTTATGAATGAAATGTACTACCATTTGGATATAAAAATGCACCAGGTAAATATCAAAATTTTATGGATAGTTATTTTAAACAATTACCTAATTGTATAGTATACATAGATGATATACTATTATATACAAAAACAAAAGAAGAACATTTAAAGTTATTAGAACAATTTACAGATATAATAGAAAATTCGGGAATAAGTTTAAGTGAGAAGAAAGCTGAAATTATGAAAAATCAAATAGAATTTTTAGGAATACCAATAGATAAAAGTGGAGTAAAAATGCATCAACATATAATACAAAAAATAATAAATTCAAAAGAATAATTAGATACAAAAAAGAAATTACAATCATTTTTGGGATTAGGAAACCAAGTAAGGGAATATATACCAAAATTACCAAAAAATCTAGAGCCTTTATAGAAAAACTAAAAAAGGATGTAAAATATATTTACAACGTAGAAGATAAAAAACAAGTCCAGAAAATAATAAAACTTTGTAAATAATTACCAAAATTACAATTCCCAAACTAAAATAGAAAATTTATATATATAGTAGATGCAAATGTTAGTGAATGTAGTTATGGAGGAGTACTTAAATATAGGTATGAAAATGAAAAAATAGAACATCGTTGTAGATATTATTCAAGAACGTTTAATGAAACAGAAATAAAATGGAAAATAAATAGAAAAGAATTATGTCCATTATATAAATGTTTATTAGCATTTGAGCCATATATTGTATATAACAAGTTTATTGTACGAACAGATAATACACAGGTATGTTGGTGGCTAACAAAGAAAATACAAAATTCAGTTACAACAAAAGAGATTCGGAGACTAGTGTTGGATATATTAAATTTTACATTTACAATTGAAGTAATTAGTACTAACAAAAACGTTATTGCAGATTACATATCAAGACAAAGCTACACATACTGATATAATAGAAGATAATGCTTTAGAAAAGATATTCAAAACCCTAACTACGCTTTCAATGAAAGTGGATAGTATGGGCAATTAAATAGAAAAGCTAAAGACTAATGAAGATAAACTGAAGTCTGTAGCTACAAATTAGCTAACTCAGCAGTGTGCAGAGCTATGTCGATCGGAAGACATTAAAATTCCAGAGCTAGAAGGAGACGTTGGGACACTCCGTAAAACCCATAATGTTTATCAATCTACAATTGCAGGTACAAGCAAAGGAGTTATTGGACAAAGATACCAGAATATGAACTTAAATAAGACATTTGAAAAACCATTTACACCAAAAGTACAAAAAGACCTCCTGAACATACCCCCATAAATTACCACATATCGAGAAAGTCTGAACCAGGATAAAAAAGTTTATAACTATACAGCCCAAAAATACATAGAAAATATCTACCGAGTACAAACTTTTCTAAACCTTAACCCCAGAGCTACAGATATCAAAGAACCCAACACAAACTATATAACTCTAAGATTACAAGGTCACAACAAGCTAATTGCACTATCCAAAACCAACCCTAGCTTAATAAAAACTTGTTTTGATTATGGATTATTAAATACCATATACACCCAAGATGGAGAAGAACTATCAGCTATGGAAGAATTATAAAAAATATTCAACACCTATAAAAGAGTAACCAAAGAAAATCTATTTTATATAAAGTGTTATACTGCACCAACAGAGATATTATACGACGAGATAAAACCAATTATACAAGTTGTAAAAATAGGATTAACCAGAGATATGATTATAGAAGAAGATATTGTGTAGCAGCCAGAGATACCCAGAATCGAGATACCTGATTTTTATGCAAACAAATGACTTATTGGACTAGCTACAATTATTCAAGAACTAGCAAACAATTATACCAATGGAAATCGAATATGGAGCTATTATTCAAGAGACCATCAGATGATTTATTCAAATTCAAAAGAATTACGACAAACAGATATGGACGATATTAGACAATGGATAATGGCATTACTTAACCCAGAAAAATAATCTACTGCAAGAAAAATTAAGAGAGGATTTATTTTAGATGGATTATTGATAAGATATTGCAAGATAATTGGACACAAATATCCAGATCATCAATGTTCGAGATGTAATGGAGAAGATAATATTTTCCCAGACGTACAGCTAGAATAAAAAAAATCAACCAAGAAGATAAGCATGCCAGCTGGAAAGAAGATAAAAAGCAGTAAAAACGACAAAAAGAAGATAACAACGGAGTAATAATGGAAGACAAGCTATTAAATTGTGAAAGCGACATGTAACAAAATTTCACAATTTTCTTTAGTCTAAAGCATTAATAGCTTTTGTCTTTTTAGACTTTTTGTATAGTAAAGTAGGTTAGGACTTTTGTAAAGTTTTAAGAAACGTGTAAAATTAGAAAAACTTTTGTAAAGTTTCAGATTATAAATAGAAAGCATCGAAGGCCGAATGAAAGTAAGCCTTCATACGTTGAAGCAAAAAACTCTCTCTTGTCTACAACAAATATTTTGCTTATTTATTAAAAAAAATTAGATATATATTTCAATGAAAAAATCTATGGAGGAACAAAGCTTAGAATTATCAAAACTAGCGGAACAGGTATATTCATTTACTATTAAATTCCTAACAATCATGATATGATAAAATAAGTTCATGTTAGTTACTTTATAGTAGAATTATTCGAAAACTAGCATGATAAGAAGTTTATTAGCAAAGTGGAAAAGGAGAAAAATCCCTAGGAACTATGTCATCCTAAAGGTGAAACCGGTAAGGCAAGAAGCTGTGATAGGGAAGTAGCTAGAATAGAGGCACTGTTTAAGGGGAAAGTATTCAGATTATCATGCTAATAGTGACCGAAGAATATGTTATTTAAGAATAATCTAGTATATAGTAATCTAATATAATCATATTTTGTTATGTGTACGGTTGAAGGGAATATTTTAAAAATAGCAATTTTATGAAAAATAGATGATTATTTATCTGATGAAATGGTAGATAAATTTAAAATACTCATTTTATATATACTTAAGAATATAGAAATAGTAGATATAAGAAAAATCATATTGGAAAAAATAATTGATAGATATTTTATGACTAGAATTAATTATATACCACATCTACCGAACTACTCTTATAAATACTTACATACCAACCCCACACACTAACTATGATAAATTATGTATATCTAGAATCTTGGAAAATAGATATAAAATATATACAATTTCTTAGTGAAAATATAGAAGAATTAATGATATTAAAACAAACAACTAAAAAGTATTATAATAAAGTATTTAACAAATTTTAAATGATAGATAATCTTAAAATATTAATCTTATATATATACTTAGAGATATAGAAATTATAGATATTAAGAGAATAATATTAGAAAATGTATTAGAATATGAAATTGAAACTATAAATTGGATAGAACAGTTATACCTGGATAATTACCCAGATGGATATTATTTAGATTAAGAAATGTTAGAATATATTAGAAAAACTAGAGAAAATCAAGATAATCTAAATGAAGAAATTAATTATAGAAACCGAATTAGAAAAATAATGGAGAATCTAAAAGAAAAATTAATATGGATAGAAGAAACCATAGAAAATTTAGGAAAAAGTACATGTGATAGTTTATATAATTTAAAAAACTCGCTACGAGAAGATTAACACAAGATAATAAATAGCATTGAAAATCCAGAATTAGATATACATTACAGTACAATTAGGATAAATTATTATACAAAAAATTTGTAACTCTGCAATTACTACAGGATAAAATGATAGACAATGAATATTTAAAATATTGGAGACAGAATATGGAAGAAATAATATTATTAGAAAAACTTATGAGCACAAATAAAAATAGATCCATTGTAGTTATAATAGATCTATTTTACCACACAAGTTATCTGCACCCCCTACAATTGGTATCAGAGCCTATGCTGTTTAAAGTTACGAAAGTAGTATATTTTTCAATTTATTTGATTAATTTAATAATTATGACTGATCTGATAAAAATTATCTGATAAACTACATTCACTAGAATCTGCTTCTACTATATATATAAATTTTCTATTTTCGTCTGGAAATTATAATTTTGGTAATTCTTTACAAAGTATTTTTATTTTCTGAACTTGTTTTTTATCTTCTTCATTGTAATTATATTCTACATCCTTTTTTAATTTTTTCTGTAAAGGCTTTAGGTTTTCTGCTAATTTTGGTATATATTCTCTTACTTGGTTTACTAATCCTAAAAATGATTGTAATTTATTTTTTGTATCTAATTCTTCTTTTGAATTGATTATTTTTTGTATTATATGTTGTTGCATTTTTACTCCACTTTTATCTATTGGTATTCCTAAAAATTCTATTTGATTTTTCATAATTTCAGCTTTCTTCTCACTTAAACTTATTCTCGAATTTTCTATTATATCTGTAAATTGTTCTAATAACTTTAAATGTTCTTCTTTTATTTTTGTATATAATAGTATATCATCTATGTATACTATACAATTAGGTAATTATTTAAAATAACTATTCATAAAATGTTGATATCTACCTGCTGCATTTTTATATCCAAATGGTAGTACATTCCATTTATAAAATACTTGTGGTACCGTAAATGCGGTTAATTCCTTAGATTCTTCTTCTAACTTTAGTGGTAAAATCCTGATTTACAATCAAATTGACTAAAGTAATTATATCCTTGTATTTGTCTTATTTTTAATATCTTATTTGGTATTCAGTAATTATATGTCATCGTTTTTGCATTTAAATTTCTATAATCAATAACCATCCTACTTTCTCCTCTTTTTTGTTGACTATGTTTATTTACTATAAATGCTGGGCTATTATGTTTACTATTACTTTTTTGTATATATTGTTTTTCTAATAATTCTTCTATGTGCATGTTAAATTATTTTAAATCATCAAAACTATATGTTAATGGTTTTTGAGTTATTATGCTATTTTTATCTATCAATTCAATTTTATAGTAGTTTTATGTTTTTCCCATCCATTTAATGGATCTTCACTATATAATTGTTCTAATTTTTTCTTAATTATTTCTATCTTATTTATTAAAAATATAGTTATT
>NC_061115.1:175683125-175690402 GCF_002878395.1 Capsicum annuum | reverse complement strand
TTTCTTATAATATCTTTCTTCGCATCCAAATTGAGGTGCTATTTTATCTTTGCAACATGCTAAATTTTTTATTAATGTTTTTTTCATTTTTATTTCTTCTCTGTATTTTTCACATAGGTTTCTATACCATTGTTGTAAAAATTTTATTCTTGCTCCTAGAGTATCTACTATTTTGCTTTATCCCAACTTTTTATAATTTGAACTAAATGGTTCAGGTAATTTATTAAAATATAATTTTCTTATTTCTTTATTTTCTTCTATATTATATGTTCCTTTATAATAATATTCTTTAAATGCGCAAGTATACTCATCTATGTAACACATATTATATATTGATAATTTTAACATTAAATTCCTATTTATATCTTTCTCTTCATTTTGTTCATCTTCTGTTGTTGTCATGCTGCTAAATTCGTCTTTTATAGCTATTTCATATTTTTTTTTAATAATTCTATAAGTGTTAATTTAGTTGTAGTGGTTGATGATGTTTCTTCTGTAGGTTTGTCAGTTCTTAATACCCTTTTACTATTTTCAGTCAGATTTGAAAACCATAATTTCACTGTTTCTATTAGTGTTCTTTCTATATATTCTGGTGCATCTGTTATGTTTATATTATTATCTAATAATTGTTTTGTCATATATCCTATCCATAATTGTATCATTTTTTCTGTATCTATTAAAAACATCTAAGTCTAAAAAGTTATAATTTTTATTAACGATTTGTTTTGCTATCCATTTGTCATATTCATCTTTTAGATTATATCTTTTAAATTTATTCTTATAATATGTAAGTTTTCTTATTTCTGATGTTCTAGGTATTATATTTTCATCTTCTTTTTTATCAAGAGTATTTATTTCTGTGTTTCTATTTTCTAAGTTTTTTTTGATTAATTACATCTTGTTTTTCATTGATTTCTAAATTTTTTGTATTTGTTATGATTTTTGTATATGTTTTACTATCTTCCAAATCATAATTATATGTTTCTTCAATATCTATTATATTTATTTCTAATTCCCTGGTTTCTATTTCTTTATTGTTTATTTCTAATTTTTTTTAAAATTGATTTATCTCATTTAATAATTTTTGTTCTTTATCTTTTTCTTCATTTTTTCTTTTTGTCCTTTTTAATACAAATCTTTTAGCATTTGTAGTTCTTTTTCTAATTCAGCAATCTTACTATTTTTAGTTTCTTCTATTTTTCGTATTTCTTCTGTAGTTTGTTGTTTTATTTTTTATATTTTCTTTTTTTTATCTATTTCTTCATTTTCTTTTTTCTATTCTTACCATAGCTGTCAATTTATCTTCTAATTTTAATTCTTTTTTTTTTAACATTAAATATAAATGTTCACCTATTTTCTTATACCTTCTTCCTAGATTAAAAATAAAAATAGTACTATTTTTATTTTTAATCTTTCATGATTTTCATATATTTTTTCATCTATTATAAATCCTTTTTTGTTCATTTTTTATTTAATTGTTAATAGATCATATTGGTATGTATATTCTAGACTATCAATTGTCGATTCTAAATTTGATATTTCTTCTTTTTATGCATTTATTGAGTTTTTACTAACTCCGATAATTATGTTATATTGTAGTCTTTCTATCCTTATTTTTAACTCTTTATGTTTTTTAGATATTATTTGCTTTAATTCTTTATATTTTGGTAAATTTTGTACGTTATTCATCTAAATAATATTTTGGGGAATATCTAAATGTAGTTTTATCAAATAAGTCATAATTAATTAATTAATCAAATAATAAAATAATAAAATAAATCCAAATATATACTACTTCCGTAACTTTAAACAGCATAGGCTTTGAGGAGTACTTAAACATAGATATGAAGAAGAAAAATTAGAACACCATTGTAGATACTACTCAGGTACGTTTAACGAAACAGAAATAAAATGAAAAATAAATAGAAAAGAATTATGTTCATTAAATAAATGTTTATTAGCATTTGAGCCATATATTGTATATAACAAGTTTATTGTACGAACAGATAATACACGGGTATGTTGGTGGCTAACAAAGAAAATATAAAATTCAGTTACAACAAAAGAAATTCGGAGACTAGTATTGAATATATTAAATTTTACATTTACAATTAAAGTAATTAGTACTAACAAAAATGTTATTGCAGCTTACATATCAAGACAAAGCGACACAGACTGATATAATAGAAGATGATACTTTAGAAAAGATATTCAAAACTTTAACTACGCTTTCAATGAAAGTGGACAGTATGGGTAATGAAATAGAAAAGCCAAAGACTAATGAAGTTAAACTGAAGTCTGAAGCTACAAATCAGCTAACTCAGCAGTGTGTAGAGCTATGTCGATCGAAAGACATTAAAATTCCAGAGCTAGAAGGAGACGTTGAGATACTCCGTAAAACCCATAACGTTTATCAATCTACTTCTGTAGGTACAAGAAAAGGAGTTAGGAAAAACACACATATGAACCTAAACAAGCTATTTGATAAGCCATATATTCCAAATACACCAAAAGATCCCATGTTCATACCCCACAAATTACCACATACCAAGACAGTTTAAACCAAAATAAAAAGACCTAGAACTATACAGCCCGAACATACATAGAAAATATTTACAAAATACAAACCTTCTTAAATACTAACCCTAGAGCTATAAACATCCAAGAACCACATACAAATTACATAACCCAGAAGCTAACCGGATAAAATAAGCTAATTGTTTTACCCAAAACCAATCCAAATCTAGTTAAAACCTGTTATGAATATGGACTACTTAGTACCATATATACCCAAGACGGAAATGAAATATCCAATATACCAGAAATATATGATTCATTTAACATTTTTAAAAGAATAACCAAAGGTAAACTATTTTTTATAAAATTTTACACGGCACCAGCAGAGATATTGTATGATGAAGTTAAATCACCTATACAAGTTGTAAAAATAGGAATGACCCAAGATATGATTATACCAGAAGATATTATTCCACAACCAGAAATAACTAGAATTGAGATACCAAATTTTTATGCAAATAAGAGAATTATCGAACTATCCACAATTCTTCAAGAGTTAGCAAACACTTATCGCAACAGAAATCTCATATGGAGTTATTATTCAAGAGGTAGTGTAATAGTATACTCAAATTCAAAGGAACTACGGGAAGCAGCTATGGAAGACGTTAGGCAATGGATCTTGATGTTACTCAATCCAGAGAGAAAACCTATCGCCAGAGCCATTAGAGAAAAATTTATTTCGGAAGAATTATTAATAAGATATTGCAAGTTAATTGATATAAATATCCAGACCATCAATGTTCAAAATGTAATAGAGAAGATAATATTGTCCTAGAAGTTCAACTGGAATAGAAGAAGATAAAAACGACAGCTGGAAGATGCAAAATATGAAGCAATAATGGAGATACAAAGCAATAAAAAGAAGACGAAACAATAATAAAAAGAAGACAAGTTAAAGCTAGGAAGTGACATAAAGAAGACAAGCTAATGTTAGAAAATGACATATAGAAGATTAGATATCTTTCTTAATTCATTTACGCAAATTATTTATTTAGTTACTATTTACTTTTTGACTTTTTGACAAAATGTCATTACTAAGTTTTGTCCTTTTGTAAAAATAATTTAGGACCTTTGTAAAGTTTTTTTTCTACTTTTATAGATAGGTGTAAAGACTTTTGTAAAGTAGGCAGGTAACGTGTAAATTTAGATTAGGACAGATGTAAAAATGTAAAACATTTACGGGTTTTCTTAAAAATATAAATAGAAGAACATTTGCTCAGATGAAGGCAAGCCTTCATACGTTGAAGCAAAAAAACTCTCTCTTGTCTACAACAAATAATTTGATTATTTAAAAAAAACAGGTATATTTCAACGGAAAAATCTATCGAGGAACAAAGCTTAGAATTATCAAAACTACTAGAACAGGTATAATCATTTACTATTATGAATAGCTAAATTCATAAATTCCTAACAATCATGATATGATAAAATAAGTTCATGTTAGTTGCTTTATAGTAGAATTATTCAACAAATAGCATGTTAAGAAGTTTATTAGCAAAGTGGAAAAGGAGAAAAATTTCTAAGAACTATGCCATCCTAAAGGTGAAACCGGTGAGGCAAGAAACCCGTAATAGGGGAGTAACCAGAGTAGAGACATTGTTTAAGGGAAAAGTATCCAGATTACTATGCTAATAGTGATCGAAGAATATGTTATTTAAGAATAATCTAGTATATAGCAATCTAAAGTGACCACATTTTGTTATGTGCATAATTGAAGGGAATATTTTAAAAATAGCAATTTTATAAAAAATAGATAATTATTTATCTGACGAAATGACTGATAAATTTAAAATACTCATTTTATATGTACTTAAGGATATAGAAATAGTAGATATAAGAAAAATCATATTGGAAAAAATATTTGATAGATATTTTATGACTAGAATTAATTATATCCCACACCTACCGAACAACTCTTATAAATACTTACATACCAAACCCACACACTAACTATGATAAATTATGCATATTAGAATCTTGGAAAATAGATATAAAATACATACAATTTCTTAGTGAAAATATAGAAGAATTGAGATTAAAACAAACAACTAAAAAATATTATAATAAAGTATTTAACAAATTTTAAATGATAGAATCTTAAAATATTAATCTTATATATATACTTAGAGATATAGAAATTATAGATATTAAGAGAATAATATTAGAAAAAGTATTAGACTATGAAATTGAAACTATAAATTGGATAGAACAGTTATACTTGAATAATTACCCAGATGGATATTAATCAGATTAAGAAATGTTAGAATATATAGAAAAACTAGAGAAAATCAAGATAATCTAAATGAAGAAATTAATTATAGAAACCGAATTAGAAAAATAATGGAGAATCTAAAAGAAAAATTAATATGGATAGAAGAAACCATAGAAAATTTAGGAAAAAGTACATGTGATAGTTTATATAATTTAAAAAACTCGTTACGAGAAGAACAACACAAGATAATAAATAACATTGAAAATCTAGAATTAGATATACACTACAGTACAATTAGGAAAAATTATTATACAAAAAATTTGTAACTCTGCAATTACTACAGGATAAAATGATAGACTATGAATATTTAAAATATTGGAGACAAAATATGAAAGAAATAATATTATAAGAAAAACTTATGAAAGATAATCTAATTGGATATTTTGAAACAAAAGATATAGAATATTTAGAATACCTTCAAAATAATATAGAAGAATTACAAAAACTAAGGAAAAAAAAAATAAAGAATATGATAGTAAAGCATTTAACCAATTACCATATAATCACCCCCCCAAGATATGAATATCGATAAAACTAACATAAATAAACTCAAAATAAAAATATTTAGAGAAGTTAAGAAATATCCACACACAAATAAAAATAGATCCATTGTATTTATAATAGATCTATTTTATCACACAAGTTATCGGCACCCCTCTTCAATTGGTAATAGATCTATTTTACCGCACAAGTTATCCACACCCCCTACAATTGGTATCAGAGTCTGTGCTGTTTAAATTTACAGAAGTAGTATATATTTGGATTTATTTGATTAATTTATTAATTATGACTTATTGATAAAACAACATTTAGATATTCCCCAAAATATTATTTAGATGAATAACGTATAAAATTTACCAAAATATAAAGAATTAAAGAAAATAATATCTAAAAAACGTATAATTAAAATTAACGATAGAAAGACTATAATATAACATAATTGTCGGAGTTAGTAAAAACTCAATAAATGCACAAAAAGAAGAAATATCAAATTTAGAATCGACAATAGATAGTGTAGAATATCCATACCAACATGATCTATTAACAATTAAATAAAAAATGAACAAAGAAGGATTAATAATAGATGAAAAAAATAGGAAAATCATGAAGGATTAAAAATAAAAATATTATTTTCTAATCTAGGAAGAAGGTATAAGAAAATAGGTGAACATCTATATTTAATGTTAGAAAAACAAGAATTAAAATTAGAAGATAAATTACAGCTATGGTAAGAATAGAAAAATAAAATGAAGAAATAGATAGAAAAAGGAAATAAAAAAATAAAACAACAAACTTCAGAAGAAATACGAAAAATAGAAGAAACTAAAAATAGTAAGATTGCTGAATTAGAAAAAGAACTACAAATGCTAAAAGATTTGTATTAAAAAAGACAAAAAGAAAAAGAAGAAAAAGATAAAGAACAAAAATTATTAAATGAGATAAATCAATTTAAAGAATAATTAGAAATAAACAATAAAGAAATCAAAACCAGGAAATTAGAAATAAATACAATAGATGTTGAAGAAACAGATAATTATGATTCGGAAGATAGTGAAACATATACAAAAATCTTAACAAATACAAAAAATTTAGAAATCAATGAAAAACAAGAAGTAGTTAATGAAGAAAACTTAGAAAATAGAAACACAAAAATAAATACTCTTGATACAAAAGAAGATGAAAATATAATACCTAGAACATCAGAAATAAGAAAACCTACATATTATAAGAATAAATTTAAAAGATATAATCTAAAAGATGAATATGACAAATGGACACCAAAATAAATCGTTAATAAAAATTATAACTTTTTAGACTTAGATTGTGTAATAGATACAGAAAAAACAATACAATTATGGATAGGATATATGACAAAACAATTATTAGATAATAATATAAACGTAACAAATGCACCAGAATATATAGAAAGAACACTAATAGGAACAGTGAAATTATGGTTTTCAAATCTAACTGAAAATAGTAAAAGGATATTAAGAACTGACAAACCTACAGAAGAAAACATCATCAACCACTACAACTAAATTAACACCTATAGAATTATTAAAAAAATATGAAATAGCTATAAAAGACGAATTTAGCAGCATGACAACAACAGAAGAAGAACAAAATGAAGAGAAAGATATAAATAGGAATTTAATGTTAAAATTATCAATATGTAATAAGTGTTACATAGATGAGTATACTTGCGCATTTAAAGAATATTATTATAAAGGAACATATAATACAGAAGAAAGTAAAGAAGTAAGAAAATTATATTTTAATAAATTACCTGAACCATTTAGTTCAAAAATAATAAAAAGTTGGGATGAAGCAAAAATAGTAGATACTCTAGGAGCAAGAATAAAATTTTTACAACAATGGTATAGGTTTCTATACCATTGTTGTAAAAATTTTATTCTTGCTCCTA
>NC_061115.1:175596355-175683025 GCF_002878395.1 Capsicum annuum | reverse complement strand
ATTATATTTTAATAAATTACCTGAACCATTTAGTTCAAAAATAATAAAAAGTTGGGATGAAGCAAAAATAGTAGATACTCTAGGAGCAAGAATAAAATTTTTACAACAATGGTATAGAAACCTATGTGAAAAATATAGAGAAGAAATAAAAATGGAAAAAATATTAATAAGAAATTTAGCATGTTGCAAAGATAAAATAACACCTCAATTTGGATGCGAAGAAAGATATTATAAGAAAAGAAAAAGACAAAAGAAATATAAGAAATACAAAAAATCAAAATATAAATATAATAAACCAAGAAAAAGATATTATGTAAAAAATTATAAACATAAAAGACTATATAGGAAAAAGAAATCTATAAAAGCATGTACTTGTTATAATTGCGGAAAATTAGGACACTTAGCTAGAGATTGTAAATTACCTAAAAACACAAAAAATAAACAAATATCAAAAATAAAAATAGAAAATACAGAATATATGTAGATAGATTATATAGATTAAGAATTAAAAAGTGAAGATAGTATATATGAAATTTCAGAGAATGAAACAGACAATGAAATAGCTAGTGAATTAGATGAATTAAATGACTGAAGAAGATATAACAATAAACCAAATAACTGAAGAAGATATAAAAATAATAACAAAGGAAGAATATTTAAATGAAGAAGGAATCAAAAATAATATTTGATAGTCATATATTTGATGAAATAAAAGGAAAAGAATTAGATTTAAGCGTAGAAAAATATTTAAAATACCAACAATAAAAAATATATTTAGTAGAAGAAAAGAAGAATACTACGTAGTAAGTCAAAAAGAACATGTAGTAGATTGTAGATATGTAAAAGGAAGAGCTAGTCTACCACTAGTAACAAAAAGAATAATTAGTAAAGAAATAAATGATGTAAAAAGTAAAGATCCAATAAAATATGTACACCTTGGAGGAAAGAGATATTGATAAAAACATGTTTTAGAGAAGGAATAGATACACCAATAAAATTATACCTAGCAGATGATAGAATTATAAAACTTATAGAAAAAAGTGTAATAACTGCCATAAAAACAAATTTAATATACCAAAAATTTAAATTTATAATAAGTGAAAATTATTCAGTAGCAATAACAGATAAAAATATAGATAAATCATTAGTATTATATTGAAAAATATCACGAATAGAACTAACCCAAGAAGTAAAATATTTACAGCAAGATGTAAAAATCTATATGTATTAACAACAAAACATAAAATAACGGGAAAAAACAAAATTAACAAAATACAAATAGAAAGTCCTTTCGAACAATTTGTAAAAACAATTGATAATAATGATTTTAGTTATAGAGACATAGAGGTTGAGTATTATGTGATTTTTCTATTTTGGAAGGTTGGAAAATTGATATAGTTGAATTTAGTCAACATTTGTAGAAATAGAGCTGGTATCAAAATTTCAACAATGCCATTTGTCTCGGAACCTGATTGTTGGATTAGTAGGACTATCGGTTCGGGTCACAAGGCATTCAAATGAGTTTTAGAAGAATTTAAGTTTTGAGAGTTTAAAACTTAAGAGAACTGACAAGAATTAATGTTTGAAATTAGACTTATAATTTTCAAGTTTTGACGAGTCCACTAAGTCCGAAAAGTAGTTTTTAGTATAGTTAATGTCACGAACTGAGTCGAGGCCCTGACTGCGATGGGTATCCTAGGTCCGTGAGGGTTGGGGAACACCCCTTAGCATTTTCTCATAACATGGTAAAAAATCAAAGGAAGTTGAGGAAAAATAAGCTTAGCCAAAAGGATTCAATTACATAAAACAATGATCCCAACTCTGAAAATACTACACCAAATCTCCTAAACAATCCCGTCTACATAGCCTCTAGTATAACAAAATATGTCTAAGTCGGGACAAGGCGCCGGCAATATCATAAAATAAAAAATACCAAAACCCTAAAATAGTCCGCCTTCTAAAAGATGAAGGGCTCACCAACACTAACGATGTCTGAACAAATCCTAATTTTGCACCGACTCGTAAGAATGTGCTTCAGAACCTACATCATGAGACGATGCATCCGCTCGAGGATGGTCAATATATGAAATTTATTGGCATGTAGAACAACCCAAAAAATTTGCTAGATACAAAAAATTCATGAGCATAGAAAAAATCAAAATATAGAACTCAAAACACGTGGGCATAAGTAAAGACTTCAAATAATCTCTTGTAAACATAAACTAAGCTCTTCTAATTAATTATGAGCTACATGGTATACTCGAAATTCTCTTTACACCACGGGCTATATGGGTCCGACTTTAATTTATTGGACAAGCCTCCAATCCAAGTTTGTTATTAGGATTGGAGTCTCATCTCTCGAGTATATAAAAGCACTAAGCAAGTATAAAATGATTACCATATTTCTGAATAGAATCAATCCTGCATTGGCAAAACACGATTTTGAAAAATGAATATTTCAACTCGTGCCTTCTATGTTAACTATCTAACTCTCTTTAAGCCCAATTTTAGTCTCTTTAAATCATTTGTCATTATTGAATATTCGACCCATTCTCTTTGAGGGAATTCTCTTATTTGGTATTGTAATATTAAGACTTGCAAGTCAAATAAATCATCTCCTCCTTCTCTTTAGCCTTTTTACAAAAATATATCATTGACCACCAAAGTGATTTAACTATCAAATAATAGTTCTCTTTCGAAATTGATATACAAGTTTATGCAAAACATTTTTCTTTCAAAACTTGTCTGGAACTATTAAAGATGATCATCTCTTTCATAAATTCAATCGATACCATTGAAAAGCAAGAGCATTTAAATACAAGAATTACTCTTCAAATCTGTATAAGTAAAAAATGTACAATTGGATAAAGTAAGCATTCGAAACCCAATTTTCTCATCATTCATTAAATAACAAAAAATATTAACCAAAAGCTTAATTCTTATCATCAAAAGGGTCCATGGTTCATGCTCTTCAAATAATTTCAAAACCCATATCATATATACGAATTTAGAGTTCAGGGCAACATGATTTTTAAACTCATGAGTATTAAGGACGTTCTACATACCTCTTAGCCAAAGGAATTCAATGAAAATTTGACCCTTAGAACTTAAGTATTTTGAACCCTAGATAATTTTCTTCTCTAGTGATTTGGGGATGTTTACAAAATGATTAGATATAATGAGAGTTGCTTTTAGGAACTTAATGATGTTTTAGGTGAATGAGGAATGTTTTAAGGGTGTAACAAGACCAAAACACTCCTAAAATAAAAATAAAACTATGTCCTATTTGTCATACTCGATTTTTACTTAAGGTCAAAACAAGCACGACATTATGGACTCAAAAAAATTTATTTTATACAAAGTCACCACCTAATTTGTAAGGAAAATGAGGAAACCTATTTATTCATTAACATGTATGACTTTTATTTTTAATCTACGAACCAATTTAAATTCTAGGTAAGGGTTCAAAATATACCGAAGGAAATGGGTTAGGCACCTTTCAAAATCCAGAAATGTGGTTTCCGACCATACTTAGGTTTATTAAACGATGAAAAAAAATCAATGTTTGTAAATACAAATATAGAATGTGTATTAAGATGATATAAATAATTTTTATATATATATATATATATATATATATATATATATATATATAATGTGTAAATTACATATTTTATCATATATGTGTATAAATATAAACGAAAGTGAATGAGAATATGTATTAAAAATGAAAAGATTGAACAAAGAAAAATTTGTTCTAGAGAAGATTACGTAATATTTTAGTTAAAAAGTGTGAATTATTTGATTAAATATTTAAATTAATTTAATTCTATAATATAAATAGTAACGGCCTAAATTTTGCCAAAACGCGTGGTGAAGATTTCCTAAATAAAGAATATCCCCGCCTAACGCCCCAAAATAAAATTTTCAATCTGAATGATATTTATACAAGTGTAAGGATAAAAAATACAAACACAAAATTTAAAACTCTTCTTTGAATGCCGTTTTCGATGAGTATTCTCGATAACCTATATAAACACTTATAATAAAAATGTTAGTAATGAAGAAATAATTATCAAATGAATTGAGAAGGCATGTGTGCATATATGTATAAAAATATAATTTTCGTTAAAAATCAGTTCAGATAAAGTTTTAAACATTATAAGAATTTCGTTATCGCCCGAACTTATTTATTTTTGTTACGCATTTATAAACGTAATATCCATATTTTTATTTGTGGAGGCCCCAAAAATCGACGGAGAATTTTTTCATCAGCCAAACTATTAATTAACATTCTTTGTCAATGTAAAAGTGTCAAAAATAATCACTAAAATAATTATTAACAAAGTAACAATGAATAATCAACCGAAATATTGGTAACAAACATAAAATAACAACATCAGCAATGTAACAATAAATAATTAATAACAAATAAATGAGAATAATAAAACTAGCACCATTAGCATAGTATCCTAGAATAATCAAGCTATAATTGATAACAAGTAACAAAATAGCAACATCAACCAAGTAGCAAAGAAGAATAAAAGTAAACTCAACAAAAAGTTATAAGAATAA
The DNA here is from genome assembly GCF_002878395.1 of Capsicum annuum. NCBI lineage: Eukaryota > Viridiplantae > Streptophyta > Magnoliopsida > Solanales > Solanaceae > Capsicum > Capsicum annuum. Next base: position 175,678,450 of record NC_061115.1, on the reverse strand, counting down.
TAAAATTTGTAACATTAATATAATAACAAAAAATAATAAATACGTCATTAATAAAGTTTGTAAACAACTTAATCACAATGGTGAATAAAATTGTCTAAGAGACAAAACATAAACACAACACAAACACAAATATGTATAATTATGACGAACTCCAAAAATCACCAAATAGCACAAAGAAAAAGAAAGATCTAAGTCTTACGATCTACTATCAATACATTTTGAGTTTTAATTTGTTAGAGCAAACAGTAAGGTTATCAGAGAAGATGAATGGTTATCGGAGAAAACCATTCTGACCAGATTTGAATCGCGAGGTCATTATCGTCACTCACCTGATCTTGTGACTCACCAGATCCAAAGGTTGTTGAGTTGTTGTGTTGTTGTTTTTGGGGATTTGCCGAATCTTAGAGGTTACTGGTGGAGCTGCTACCTTATTTTTCTCCTTTGTAGAGCTATTCCTTTGAGTTCGAAATTCGCCAATAATGGCGGAACTTGAGCAAGAGGTGTGGTAGAGTGGTTCATCAGGAAAAAATGGAGGAAGAGGGGTTGTTTTGGACGTAGTGGTTTGTTGTTGTTTCTAGTTCATCTAAGAGATTTAATGTTCTATGTTAACATCGAAACTCGATCAAAAGGAAGGGAAAAAGAGGTTGGAGTTCATAGTCGCCGAAGTTTGGATTTTTCGATAATGCCGAAAGCTAGTGGCGTTCTAATTGATTTTTAGTGAGGGATAAAATAGGAGAGAGGGGTGGTTTGTACATGGTGGTGACATTCTCCGGCAGAGGTCTCCGAAGAAGAAAGAGAAAAGGCATAAGTTGAGAGAGAGATAAAAGAAAAAATAAAATCTGATTAGTATATGTATTTTGTGTTATGTATTTTGTGAATGTATATTTTTATTGAAAATAAATTTACACCCTCCCAACTATTTATATAAAAAAATTGGTCACTTTCTTTACCCACAAAAATAAAAAAAATAACCTCCCTTGTCCCCTTAAAGCATATTATAAACCATGAGTTATTGTCCCATGAATTTTCATCCTTTTAACCAATGTATAAAATTTTTATTGAATGAATAAAAACCTCAACATGTTATTTCATGTGTTAATTTTTTAAAAGTGACGGATCTTGACTTGATTGATTTGTTGCTTTGTGTATTAAAATAATTGAGCCGAGTTATGTTTATGAATCATATTAAATAATATACAAAAATATGAATGTCTATGTATAATTATAGAAAAATATAAAAAAATATAATTATCTTTGAAAAAACGTATTACACTATAAACAATTAAATTATAGCATGCGATAAAGAATTATAGTGTTATGTTGTATACGCATGTAATAACTGTGCAAAAAAATTAAAATAACAATAAAAATTGATAAAAATTCTAAAATTTATGAAACTAAATAAATCAATAAATTATGCAAAGTTAAAATATGACAATAAATTGATAAAAATTCTAAAATAGTGATGATTATAAAAAATTTCTAAACAATTATAAAAAATGTGTGAAAAATTATATTTTATGCTCTTTAACGGTTAGAAAGCCTGAAAGCGTTAATTTTAGGCATGGAGAGAAAAGATTTAGTGTCAACATTTTAAAGCTTTCAACTAGACGAACATGTGTAATAGTCACTCGACTGGCAGGGCTAACAAAATGTAAAATGCAGGTATTTGAAGGTATGTGTTTGAAAGAAAGAGTCAAAATGCCCATATTTCAAAACTGGGAGCCTTGAATAAAAAGTAAAAATGCATATATATATATGAAAGTGGGTGTCTTAAATGAAAGGTAAAAAAAATATTTGTATGTAAAAATGGGTATCTTGAAAAAAGAAGGAAAAAGAAAAAAAATTATATTTTTTCAATAAAAAGTGCTGAAAGATGAAGAAGACATGGTAGTGTCTTAACTTCAGTTGGTACGTATCAATAATTAGTAGTGTGCATAAGAATTCCCCCATCTTCTTCCCAGCGAACCAATATTGATTTCAGGGTAACTGCTATGGTTTCAAGTGGTACCTCAGACATACCTAAGTATCGATGACATTTGTTCATCTTGCTTCAAAAAAAGGTTTCAAGCTACATCTATCCTCATGTTTCAAGTGCCCTTTCCTAGACTAAAAGTCTCATTTCATAGATAGTTGAGTAATTTTTTTTTGAACTTGGGGACATCTAGAGAAATACACTCACACTCGAGAAGAAATTCAATGCATGTAATTGTGATGCCATAGACTTGACCTTCATGTAAGTATCCACGAATATGAGAACACTTGGAATAAGATCTATTAGGATTTGCTATCAGCTTGCAATGTAGGCTTGGGGAAGGGTAGTATAATATTTGGGATGAAAGTAACTAATTCCTCAATGAGCATTACACTGTATTTGTACTTTCGACGTTTATTGCACTTTGACGCGTGACTTCTTAGTTGTGCTTCGTTCTTGTCTTAGATGTATACAAGAGAATTTTTTTCAAGCATTACTCAGGTGTGAAAATAGGTACCAAAAGAATTTATGGTTTACCATGAAATCGATCCTTTACACCATACCAATTTATTCTTTCTCATGTACAAATCTAACTGTATTGGTACCAACTACGTCAAAATTTAATTATTTATTTTTTTAAAAAATAGGAATGAACCCAAATCAGGACTGCCTACGTATCTTGTGAAAACAAGAATCAGATCTGCATAACTCAAACAAATTTGTGAATTTGTATGTGCCATGTATGATAAAAAAAATGATGTTCATCATTGAAATTAATATGAAAGACAACCAAGAAAGACTGTTTTAGCATCAAAATTATTTTGATCAGACATCGAGAGGATATATGTCAAGATGGGGAGAGCTTTGACACAACTTCAGTATGCTGACAAGATTGAAAAATTTAGACATTGAAGGAATTATGACATTATTTCACCGCAGTTAATAGAATTATTATCATTGAAAAAGTATTGAACCATTGCTTTTGAAAGTGAGGATCAATACGTCATAAATTTAATGGTTCATGACATTCTAAAGAAGAAGCTATGTATTCTCGCACCAAAATTGGGTGATTATCTGGAGGTAGGCTGGCTAGGCACTAATGTAATTGGGATTTGGATTTGACAAGCTATTGATTTGCGCTCTTAAAAATCATTGGAGAGCTCCTCTGAACTGTTTTAGAAAATTACCCTAGTTTGAATATCAAAGAAATTATTCTAAAACAGTGAAGAAGTTGAACCCTAATATAGGGTTGACTACGTATCTTGTCAAGACAAGAACCAGATCAAAACGTAGTTCAAACCTATACGCATATGACGATATTGCTAAGTTGTATCTTTTAACTGACCCGCTATGCAAAAAGAAAGTTAGATTACACCTTCCTTACTAAAGTATAACCAATTTAGAGCAAGTAGCTAATATATAAGAACAATATCTTTAAAAACGTATATAGACTATGATAACGCGTCACTTGGGTCTGAACCTTTCGGACATAAAATTGACTAATGATGCATGCTCCTAAAAAGGTGTTGTTTTCTATTGTATGTTGACTAAGAGTGGGTAGACACGGACTTGAATTTCTTATATAAGAAGGCACGTAGTCCCACGACAGTAAAACTCTCGCTCACCTCGCCATATACGCCGACTCTCTAAATTAAGGTGATTTGAAAGAATTCTGAGAAAGTACAATGTACAATCCGCGTGTACAATGTGTGAGTGTCAATTTTTGGAATTGGAGGAAATATGAATGGAATGCCAATTTATATAAAGCAATAAACAAATAAACAATCTATACAAAATAATAACAAATAAATAATTTATGCCACATAAATAAGATAAATCAAGACAATTAATATGAAACAAATAACAATCTATAAAAACATAAAAATTTACCCAAGTTTGTAATGGTTAGAACCTTTAATCTCCAGCTGAGTCACCAAACCGTCATACCCGATTTTTGCCTAAGGTCAAAACAAGCATAACATTATGGACTCAAAAAGAATTAACTCCATACAGAGCGCCATCTAATTTTTAAGAAAATGAGGAAACTTATTTATTTATTAACATGTATGATGTGTTTTTAATCTACGAGCCAATTTAAATTCTAGGTAAGGGTTCAAATTATTTTGAACAAAAGGGTTAAGCACCTTTCAAAATTCACAAATGTGATTTCCGGCCAGACTTAGGTTTATTAAACGAGGAAAAAAATCAATTTTTGTAAATACAAATATAAAATGTGTATTAAGATAATATAAAAAATTTATATATAAAAAATGTGTAAATTACATATTTTATTGTATATGTATATAAAAAGTGTATGAAGATAAACGAAAGTGCATGAGAATATGTATTAAAAATGAAAAGATTGAATAAAGAAAAAATTGTTTTAAAGAGAAGATTACGTAATATTTAGTGTAAAAAGTGTGAATTATTCAATTAATATCTAAATCAATTTAATTCTTTTATATAAATAGTAACGGCCTAAATTTGTCTAAACACTCGGTGAAGATTGCGTAAATAAAGAATATCCCCGCCCAACGTTCCAAAATAAAATTTTCACTATGACTGATATTTATACAAGTGCAAGAATAAAAAATACAAACACAAAATTTAAAAATCTTCTTTTTATCTGATAAGTATTCTCGATAACTTGTATAAACACTTCTAATAACGAATAAATAATTATCAAATGAATTGAGAAGTCATGTGTGCATATATTCATAAAGAATATAATTTTCTTTAACAAGCGGGCTCGGATAAAATTTTAAACATTTTAAGATTTTTGTCATCGCTCAATTTTTTTTGTTTTTACGTATTTATATACGTAATGTTCATCTTCTTATTTCTGGAGGCCTCGAAAATAGACGAAAAATTTCTTCATTGGCCAAACTAGTAATTAACATTCTTTGTCAATGTAAAAGTATCGAAAATAATCACTAAATTAGTCATTAACAAAGTCGCAATGAATAATCAACCAAAACATTGATAACAAATAATTAAAATAACAACATCAACAATGTAGCAATAAATAATTAATAACAAATAAATGAGAATAATAAAACTAGCACCATTAGCATAGAATCCTAGAATAATCAAGTCATAATCCATACAAAATAGCAACATCAACAAAGTAACAAAGAAGAATAAAAGTAACTTCAATAAAAGGTTATAAGAATAATAAAATTTGTAACATTAGTATAATAACAAAAAATAATCAAGACATCATTAATAAAGTTTGCAGACAACTTGATCATAGTGATGAATAAAATTGTCTAAGAGACAAAACATAAACGCAAGTTACACAACACAAACACAAATATGTATAATAATGACGAACTCCAAAAATCACCAAATAAAACGAAGAAAAGGAAAGATCTAAGTCTTACTATCCACTAACAATACATTTAGAGTTTTAATTTGTCAAAGTGAATAGTAAGGTTATCAGAGAAGATGAATGTTTATCGGCGACAACCATTCCAACCATATTTGAATCGCGAGGTCGTTGTCGTCACTCACCCGATCTTGTGACTCACCGGATTCAAAGGTTGCTGAGTTATTGTGTTGTTTTTGTGGATTTGCTGAAGCTTAGAGGTTGCTGGTGGAGTTGCTGCCTTATTTTTCTCCTTTGTAGAACTATTCCTTTGAGCTCGAAGTTCGCCATTAATGGCGGAACTTGAGCAAGATATATGGTAGAGTTGTTCAGTGAAAAAAATAGAAGGAAAAGGGGTTGGTCTGGACGTAGTAGTTTGTTGTTATTTCTGGTTCATCTGAGATATTTGATGTTCTCCATTAAAGGCAAAACTTGATCAAAAGGAAAGGAAAGAGGGTTTGGAGTTCGTAGTCACCGAAGTTTGGATTTTTCAACAATGCCAAAAATTAATGGGGTTCTATTTTTTCTTGAATGAGGGAGAAAAGAGGAGAGGGGTAGTTTGGACATGGTAGTGACATTCTCTGGCGGAGGTCTCTAGAGAAGAAAGAGAAAAGGCGTGAGTTAAGAGAGAGAGATTAAAAAGGAAAATAAAATCTGATTTGTATGTGTATTTTGGGTACTATGTATTTTGTGAATGTATATTTGTATTGAAAATAAATTCACACCCTTCTAATTATTTATATAACAAATTAGTCCCTCTCTTTCCCCACAAAATAAAAAAAAATAACCTCCCTTGTCCCCTTAAAGCATATTATATACCATGAGTTATTGTCTCATGAATTTTCATCCTTTTAACCAATGTATAAGATTTTTATTTAAGGGATGAAAACCTCAACTTGTCATTTTAAGTGTCAACTTTTTAAAAGTGACGAGACCTTGACTTGACTAATTTGTTGCTCTGTGTAATAAAATAATTTAGTCGACTTTTGTTTGTGGATCATATTAAATAATGTACAAAAATATGAACGTCGATGTATAATTATAGAAAAAATGTAAACAAATATAATTATCTTTGAAAAATATATTACGGTATAAATAATTAAAATTATAGTATGCGGTAAAGAATTATAGTGTTATGTTATGTCCGCATGCAGATGACTATGTAAAAAAATTTAAAATAACAATAAATTGATAAAAATTCTAAAATTTACAAAATTAAATAATTATCAATAAGTTATGCAAAGTTAAAATATGACAATAAATTGATAAAAATCCTAAAATAATGATGATTATAAAAAATTTATGAAAAATTGTAAATAATGTGCTAAAAATTATATTTTGTGCTCTTTAAAAATTAGAAAGCCTAAAAACATTAATTTTAGGCTTGGGGAGCCAAAATTGGGTGTCAGCACTATTGATTGAACATGGGGTGTGGTGCACACCTGGAAGAATGGACCATCACTCGCGGCGCAACCCACCATGAGCGTAAGGCAGTAGCAACCTATAGTGGTCCATGCGACATGGTTCTATCACATGAAGTCCCCCATGCGATGCATGACCCTTTTCCATACCGAAAACTAGCTCGAACAATTTCGAACTCAACATAATGTGATTTATACCTGATCTAGAGGTCACATAGGCTCGTTCTTAGCTCTATCTAGGCATTTTAAGTGAATTACATTATCCCCCCCCCCCAAGATCATTCATTCCCAATGATGACTTAGGACATATTTTGCATGATTAAAAGAAACACATAAAATGATAAAAGTAAGCTTAGGATTCATGCCTTCAATAGCTTCACCTGAAGATTCAAACAACAAAGGATATCTAACACACTTATCCTCTTCCTGTTCCTAGGTATCTTTCTCTACCTTATGATTCATCCACAATAGTTTAACCGAAGCTATATATTTATTCTCAACTTCTGGACTTGCCTGTGAAAAATCTCGATGGGAACTTCTTCATAGGAGTCTTTTGCTCTAATATCTTCTATAGTTACAACTAGAGAATGATCCTCAATACACTTACTAAGCATAGAGACATGAAAGAAGGGATGAATTGATGCCAAACTTGTGGGAAAATCTATCTCATATGCAACACTTCCAATGCTCCTCAAAATTTGATAGGGACCTATATTCTAAGGATTGAGCTTTTCCTTCTTCCCAAACCTCATGAATCCCTTCATAGAAGAGACTTTCAAGAATTTCCATCCTCAAATTCTAAATCTCTCCGTCTCATATTAGCATACGATTTTTTACAGCTTTGGGTAGTTTTAAGCCTATCTCTAATAACCTTCACCTTATCCATTGATTTATACACAAGATCAAGCCTAAATAATCTGGTTTCAATCAAGCCTAAATAATCTGGTTTCACCCAACTCACACCAACCAATTGGTGACCTACACCTTCTACTATATTGAAGTCAATTTTAAAGGGACTCAGTGATAGTTATTATTGTACGTGAACTCTAAAAGAGGAAAATGATCCACCAAACTACTCTTGAATCCAATTATACATGCTCTCAGCATATCCTCTAAGGTCTGAATAGTGAGCTTAGCCTACCCATCGACTTAAGGATTAAAAGCGGTGCTAAGATTCCCATATGTAACCAAACCTCTCTAAAGATCAGCAAACCTGGGAAGAAAATTACGAACCTCTTTTGAATATAATGAAGACGGGAAACCCATGCAGCCGAAAAATCTCCTAAATATATAACTTCGTATAATATTTTCCCAAAAAATTAGTTCTTATCGATAAGAAATAAGCAGACTTGGTCATCCTATCAACAATGACCCAAATAGAATCATACTAATTTGAGAACGTGGCAGATTGGTAAGGAGATCCATGTTAATCATCTCCCACTTCCACTAGGGAATAGGTATATCTTGGGAGGTGCCACCCAATCTCAAATGGTCAACTTTAACTTGTTGGTAATTTAAACACTTATCAATAAAATTTTTCCATATCCTTCTTTATATTATTCCACTAGTACACCTCCTTTAGGTCATGATACATATTAGTCAAAATGGGATAAATGAAATACCTAGAAATACGGGCCTCAATCAAGATTCTTTCTTGCAGCCCATCAGTATTCAGAACACACATCTCTCTTGATACCGCAATGTACTATCTCCTCCAAATGCCAAAACCATTTATAAGCCAACACCCTTTTTGATTTAGATCAATATGGGGTTATAAGCCTACTTCTGCTTAACTTCAGCACACATGGATGGCATAGCCACTTGTGGACAATCGCCCTTCCCTTCCCAGAGTCCTAAATTTGAACTCCCAAATTAGCAGGTCGATGAATAAGCTTTTCTAGATCCCTCTTTTCCTTCTACACATGAGAAATACTACCACGGATAACTTGCTAAGAGCATCAACAAGAACATTAGCCTTACCTGGGTGATAGTGCAAACTCGTGTCATTATGTTTTAATAACTCAAGCCACCGTCTTTGCTTGAGTTTCAGCTCTTTTGATGTGAACATATACTGCAGACTCTTGTGATTAATGAAAATGTCTACATGAACTCCATATAGGTAGTGGAGCCAAATCTTAAGTGCAAATACCACAACTGCTAATTCAAAATCATAGGTGGGGTAATTCTTCTCATGAACATTAAGTTGTCTGGATATATAACCCACCACCTTACCATGTTGGATAAGCACACAACTAAGTCTTACTATAGCTATATCACAATAGACCACAAATCCCTCAATACCCTCAAGTAGAATAAAAATAGAAGACATAGTTAATCGATTCTTTAAACTCTCAAAACTATTCTCATAAGCGTCAGACTATATGAACTTTACCTTTTTCAGAGTAAGGCCTAGTTAGTAGAGCATCTATGGATGAAAAACTTTCCAGAAATCTCCTACAATAACCTGCTAGACCCAAGAACCTCAAAATGTCAATTAGAGTCACTGGTCTAGGCCATTTCTTCACTTGTTCAGTCTTTTGTAGATCAACCTTCATCCCTTCACTGGAAATAATATATCCAAGAAGAGTCACAACACTAAGACATAATTCACATGTTGAAAATTTGGCATATAACTCCTGGTCCTCAAGGGTCTGAAGTACGATCTTGAGGTGATTAGCATATTTCTCCTTACTTCTGGAGTGTACCAAGATATCATGAATAAAGACTATAAAAAAATAAATCCAACAACTGCCTGAACACCTTGTACATAAGATCCATGGAATTTACAGGTGCATTAATCAATCCAAAGGACATAACCAAACAATCATAATGACCATATCGAGTTTGGAATGTAGTTTTGGGAATGCTAGCTTCCCTCACCTTTAACTAATGATAACCCGAGTGAAGATCTACTTTAGAGAAATATCTAGCACGCTGAAAATGGTCAAAGAAATCATTAATTCTAGGAAGAAGGTACTTATTCTTCACTATAACCTTATTCAAAAAATGATAATCTATACACATATAAAGGGAACAATCTTTATTTCACATGAAGAGAACAGAAGTACCCCAGGGAGACACATTAGGATGGATGAAATTGTTATTAAGGAGGTCTTTCAATTGCTCTTTCAATTCTTTTAGCTCCACAGGAGCCATTCGATATGGAAGAATAAAAATAGGCAGAGTATCGGGTAACAGATCAATTCTAAAGTTTATCTCTCTATCTGAGGGAATCTCAGGGAGATTATTGGAAAAGACTTCAAGAAATTCATTTTTTACAGGCACCGACTAGATAGAGGAACTCTCAGTACTAGAATATTTAACCCAAGCTAGATGGTACAAGAAACCATTAAATTTTAGTTTATAGGACCTAAGATAAGATATAAACCTCCTCTTTGGTGCCAAGGAATCTTCTTCCCATTTTATGAATGGTTCGTTTGGGAAACGCAAAGTGATTTTTTTGTTCTACAAGGGTAGCATAATAAGAGTGGTGCCAATCCATCTCCAGTATCACATCAAAGTCTACCATGACAAGCATTATTAGATCTACCTCAGTATCCTGATGTAAAATAGATATTACACAATTTTAATGTACTCTTCTATCCATAATTGAATCATTAATAGGTGTAGAGATTGAGAAGGGTTCAAAGATATTTTAGGATCAAAACCAAAGCTTATAACCATATAAAGGTTTACATAAGATAGAGTAGATCTGGGGTCACGTAGAACATAAATATAACAACAAGAAAATCTATAACAGGTCCATAAACACATCTATGGAAGCCTCTAAATCCTTCCAGTAGGTAAAGAATATAACAGACGATTGCAATCTCTACCCATACAAAAAGTAGTCCTCTTTTCAACTGTGGCAGAAAAAGTTATAGTTGGGGTCTTATTGCCCCTAAAAGTCCTCTTTTCAACTGTGGCAGAAAAAGTTATAATTGGGGTCTTTTGACAAAGGACAATCTTTCTAAATGCGGCCAAACTGATCACAACCATAGAACAATTAACTCTTGAGTTGGCATTTCCTCAAATGTACTTTCCCACATGAGGTGAAGGGAGGATATGATCTAGAAGACAGGGCTACACTCTTTTAAGACTGGGTACCCTATATCTTAGGGCCCTGTCTAGGTTTAAATAGCTGGTTACTTGAAGTTTTGGGAGCAGGTGCACTAGCCAAAGAATGAATACTACCCAGAGATTTTTTCTTAAACCATTTTTTCCCCATTTTCCACCCAACTGCTAATTAGCATAATGATATTTTGTCCTAGCCCTGTAAGTCTGTCTGTTCTCTATCTCTACTTATTTTTACTACTTGTTCCATATACACTACCAACCTTGATATGTCCATGCCATTGTTCAGCATCACTGCCTTACGCTTTAAAATCAAATTATTAAAGAGACCAGGTGTAAACATCCTCATACAAAACCTCATAGTAGACACCAACTCTAAACCATAAAGAAATAGTAGAGTGAGCTTTAGAGAATATTTTTTGACACTTACCCTACCCTATTTAAGATTTATAAACTCCTCAGCCTGAGTTTCCCTCAACTCTCGAGGAAAGAAGTGGTTAAGAAGTGTGTTAGAGAACTCTTCCCATATAGCATGCTAAACATTCTTACCTCTTAACTTTTCCCACTTATTATACCATGGTAATCCATTCTTTTCAACTGATAGGTTACAAATTCCAATCCCTCTGTTGCTAGCATGCATAACTCTAAAAATCTTTTCTATCTTATCTATGAACTCTTGAGGATCTTTCTCAAACTTGGAATCATAAAAGTCAATGTATTTAACCTTATGAATTTACCAGCCCAAGTGATTTCAGATGAACTAGTAAAAGAACCAACATTACTAGATCCATGGGACTATGATGACATAATTTAAGCAAGCATATGAATGGACTATTAGAATTAGCAATCGAAATCTATCTCTAAGGGGTCTGAGTGTGTATGGCATTAGACCTAGAAGCTCGATAGGGTCTAGTCGAGGTTGATAAAATCTTATTAGGAGCATAGATATCAGTAGTGCTGACCCTATTATGGGTCCTCATTTTGTGAATATGTCAAACTTCTTCAACATTAGTCCCACTAGGGATGGAGGTTCCATTTGAAGCTTTATGACCATCTCACCTTCTTAGAGACATAACCTAAAACATGGAAAATTTAGGATTTAGACGAATTCAATTAGAACTAGACTCTCTAGCATGAACTAGAACATGAAGAAAGGGAAATATTTCTAAATGTCTTACAGCCCCCCTTATAAGTGTAGCGCACTACACACCCATAAAAGGGAACCTGCTTGACACGACTTCATGGATACCCTAGAACCTTAAACCTAGCTATGATACCAAGCCTATCACAACCTAAGCTAAGGCCCTGGCAGCGATGGGTATCCAAGGCCATAAAGGGAAGAGAAGACCCCTTAGCGTTGTCTTATAACATAGTCCAAAATCAAAGTAAGTTATGGAAAAATAAACTCAGCCAAAAGCATTCTATTACATAAAGTAACTATCCTAAAATCTAAGATGATAATACAAAATTGAAGTACACATAGGTAGATATCACATCAAAATGATGATGTTTAATACCCCATAAGATTGAAAGCTCAATTCAGAACGTAGTTGCATTCTTAAGGGGTCCAAGACTTGAAAATTTCACTAAATGTTGAGGACTTAATCATTTTTAAAACCCTTAAACTTTATGAATTTTTAGATGGGCCTTACCAACCCTAAAATATTGGTTTTAAAGTGATTCATGGTTAGAGAGGTTAAAAGTATGTCTCAGGTGAATTTCGGGATTTTTGAATGAGGTTCGAGACGTGATTGGATAGCCAAAATAGTAAAGAAATGTGATAAGGCCATGACACATTGCTCTCTCCCATGGTGAGTAGCTCTACGATGTGTTTCTCTCTATCCTATTATAAGCACCACAACATGTTGCTCTCTCTCCAGAAGAGAGGCGTACCGCATGGCTCTGTCCCATACAGTGTTATGGTTTAAGTGCTCAAGGGGAATTTGAGTTATTTCCATCATCCTATTTCATTCTTAACACGAATTGGAACTTCCAAAAAGGCATTATTTTCCCCTCTCACCATAAATTGCTCTCAAGAATTTTAGTTAAACTATGAATATTATCATTTACTCAGTTGTTATGATCATGATAAGAAATGTTAGTTGTTATGTTCACTAAAATTTAGTTCAGTTAGGAGTAGGATTTAGCACTAAGCAAATACAGGGGTGACGGCTTCCCCGTTAATTTAGGCAGAGTCGTTAATAGCAATCTCTATATTTCAGAACTACATATCCATCTTAGGATATGAGAGATCACCCGTCAGATTAGGATTGACTTTCTCTTAGGGCTCACCTGTCAGTTTAAGCTTGATACCCTGGTCCGTTAGGACAACAGTTTAGTGGATCCACACAACCAATGTCAGTACCCATGGCATGGTTATGACACCCTTCCTACAGGGTTATAGGTAGGACCCCGATTAGACCATATTGGTATATGTCGGTTAGATAATACCTCTCTCATTCTCAGTTCAGTATTTAGAGTATTTTAGTTTAGATTTGCATGACCAAGTATACAGTTATTCAGAAGTCAGTCATTCAGTAATACAAATTATTTCAGTACATGTTTATGCTTGGTCTTGTATTCTCAGATATTACTTTTTCATGTATTCATACTCAGTTATATCATGCATTTTATCCAGTCCTTATCTCATATACGAGTATATTCAAAGTACTAACTACATACTTTTCTTTGTGCTATGTTGTTTTATAACATAGGCTCAGACGCTTAGATTCCTAACCTTTCTTAGATAGCTCAGCATTACTCAACAACAATAGTGGTGAGTCTTCATCCATCAAGGACATGATTTGTTTATTTCAATTATTTTAGTTATTTTAGTACTTCTTTATGTTCCGCCAGTGGGATTTAATTGGGTGTTTGTCCTATTATCTCCTCACGATGTTTAGAGGCTTTCAGAAAATTAGTTAGACAGTCAGTCAGTTATTTTAGTATTAACTGTTGCTTCAAATAGACAGTTTGGCTTCTAGTAATTTATCAGATATTTTTGATATGCTTTGCTTTGTATTCTAGTATTTAGTTTTATAGTACCTTATTAGTGTATCTTCCATTCATGTATTATATTACTGTTATACTCAGTGCTCATAATATGTACCAGTTCATTAGTTAGCTTATGGTCACTTTTGACCGTAAGCATTATTGTCGGGACTAGGGGATAGCCTCGGGTCATGGAAAAGCTTGGTATAGGATCCTAAGGTTTTAAAGTGTAATAGGGAGTCTAAAAGCTGCATGGAGTAGAATCTTGTACATAGGTGTAAAGCGCGCCACGCTTATGGACAAGAGGCTATGAAATATTTTTAGGAAAGTTTCCCTTCTTTTAGTGTTCATGTCGTACGAAAGAGCATTATCTATATTTAAACTCTCTTTCTAATTCATCCTTCATTATATTTATAGACAATGCCACCCAAAAGAAACAATGAAAGAAGGAACTAAGATCAACTCACACCACCACTTATTTAGGAAGATCCCCTAAATGTCTCTCTTGCTGAATTCAAGGATGCTTTCACGACTTTAGCCCATTTAGTATCTTCTCAAAAAAATCTATAATATGTAGTCCCTACCAATCTAGTAGAAAATACAGTTGCAGCTAGGATTCAAGATTTCACTCGAATGAATCCCCTTTTGTTTTTAGAATCCAAGTCTGAGAAAGATCCGCAAGAGTTTTTGGATATGGTATAGAAGGTGACTGATATCATGGGCGTCACTTTGAGTGAGTGTGTAAAGTTGGCTGCATATCAGTTAGAGGATGTATCTCACACCTAATTTAAGGAATGAAAGGAGGACCGAGGTGTATAGGCAAGGCCTGTTGAGTGGGAAGAGTTTTCCATGACTTTCTTAGATAGGTTCTTTCCTTTAAATATGAGGTAAGATAAGGTTTAGAAGTTCATCAATTTGAAGTAGGGTAATATAAGCGTGAAGAAGTACTCACTTATGTTCACTCAGTTGGCGAGGTATGCTCTTACTATGGTGGAAGACAATAGGTCTAGAATGAGTAAATTTGTATCTGGTGTAGCTAATAGTGTGGTCAAGGAGTGTAGGACCGCAATGTTGATGGACTTATCTAGACTTATGATTTATGCTTAACAGATTGAGAAAGAGAAGCTTAAGGAGATATGGAAAGAATAAGAGGGCCAGAACAGGTATTTTTAACTTTTATTAGCCAAGGTTATAAGGTGGTAACCATTCTCAGTTCTGCTAGAAGTTTTTAAACCCAGATCCATCTTCACCAAGTGCGCCAGTGCCTAAGTTTAGGAAAGACAGTAGGGATAGAGCATCAGGATCTAAGTCCCAGGGTAGTGTGAACAATGGTCATACTAATCTGCTCTACAAAAAATATGGCAGGCATTATCAGAAAGAGTGTAAGGTTAGTAGTGATGTGTGTTTTGGTTGTGTCAAGTCAAGACACTGGGTTTAGGAGTCTATGGTGGTCGTTCAGAGGGGAAGAAGTGATCGCCAATAGGGCCAGTCTAATTTCTCATCAACTCTGGTAGGTCACCAGACTTAGCAAGGTGCCACATCCAGTGCCATAAATGGAAAACACCAGAACAAGTTATATGCACTCCAGACTAGACATGATCAGAAAAGTTCTCCTGGTATAGTTACGAGTACGTTGAAAGTCGTTCATATTCATGTTTATGTTTTATTAGATCTTGGAGACTTACTTTCTTTTATGACTCCTTATATAACCATTAATTTTAGTGTCAATACTAAAACTTTAGCAGAGCCTTTCTCAGTGTCTACCAAAGTGGGTAAATTTATTATAGCTAGATGGGTACACAGAAATTGCCCGATCTCAATATCTCAGAAAATCACCTTAATTGATCTAGTTGAGTTAGAGATGACTGATTTTGATGTTATTCTCGGCATATATTGGCTCCACTCATACTATGCCTCAGTTGATTGTAGAAATAGAGTTGTTTAGTTTTAATTTCCTAATGATCCAGTTATTGAATGGAGGGGTAGTACTTCAGTTCTTAGGGGTCAGATTATTTCATATCTTAAAGCTAGAAAGATGATATCTAAGGGGTGTGCTTACCATCTTGTCCGAGTCAAAGACAAATTCTGAGACTCCTAGTCTTGAGTCAGTTTTAGTAGTAAGACAATTTCTAGATGTATTCCCTAAAGATCTTTCTAGAATTTCTTTTCAGAGAGAAATTGACTTCGGAATAGATCTCCTTCTAGATTCCTAACCCATATTTATTCTAACCTATAAAATGGCTCTAGCTGAGCTTAAAGAATTGTAAAATATCTCTTGGATAAAGGTTTCATCAGGCCCAATTATCCTCATGAGGTGCTCCAGTTCTGTTCGTGTGTAAGAAAAATAGTTCTCTTAGATTATGCATTGATTACCATCAGTTGAATAAAGTCACAATCAAGAATAAGTATCCACTCCCCAGAATTGATGACTTGTTTTACCAATTTCAAGGTTCTAGTTATTTCTCTAAGATAAACCTCAGATCCGGCTATCATCAGCTTAGAGTCAAAGAATGTGACATTCGGAAGACACCCTTCAGAACTCGGTATGGTCACTGTGAATTTCTAGTTATGACTTTTGGACAAATGAATTCCCCTGCAGCTTTTATAAACTTGATGAACAGGGTGTTCAAATAGTTCTAGATCTGTTCGTCATAGTCTTCATTGACAATATCCTTGTCTATTGTCGTAGTGAGGATGATCATGCAAATCATCTAAGAATTATGATGCAGACCCTCAAAACTCATCAGTTGTTTGCCAAGTTCAGTAAGTGTGAATTTTAGCTAAAATCATTATATTTCCTTGTCCATATTATTTTTAGTGATGGCATATGAGTTGACTCTCAAAAGACTGATGCAATGAGAAACTGGCCTAAAATTATCTCTCCGTCAGATATTCAGAGTTTCTTAGGTTTGGCTGGCTATTACAAATGGTTTATTGAAGGGATTTCTTCTATTTCATCCCCTATGTCTCGATTAAATTAGAAGAAAGTTAAATTTTAGTGTTCAGATTCTTGTGAGATAAGTTTTTAGGAGTTGAAAACTCGACTCACTTCTGCCCTAGTTTTAGCTTTGCCAGATAGTTCAAATGGATTTGTAGTTTACTGTGATACTTTCAGAGTGGGTATTTGTTATGTATTGATGCAGAAAGGCAAGGTCATGGCCTACACCTCTAGACAGATTAAACCCCATTAAAAGAATTATCCTACCCCTGATCTTGAGTTGGCCGCTATTGTTTTTGCCTTGAAAATTCTAGACACTATCTTTATGGGGTTCAGGTTAATGTGTTGACTGACCATAAGATCTTACAATATGTGTTCACACAGAAGGATCTTAATCTTCTTCAAAGAAGGTGGCTTGAGTTATTAAAAGATTATGATATGAGTGTATTATATCATCCTAGCAAGGCCAATGTAGTGGTACATGCCCTTAGTAGATTGTCTATGGGTAGTTTGCTCATGTTGAGAAAAACAAGAAAAATTTAGTCAGTGAGGTTTGCCAACTTGCAAGATTGGGTTTTAGGTTGGTTGATTCCACTGAAGGTAGTGTATGGGTTCAAAATATTTCAAAATCTTCATTAGTTGTCGAAGTGAAGGAAAAACAAGATAGAGATCCTAGTTTGGTTAAGTTGAAGGAGGCTGTTGGAGATTAGAAAGTAGAGGTTTTCTCCAAAGGAGAAGATAGTGTGCATCGTTGTTAGGGCAAGTTATGTGTTTCGTGTGTTGATGGTTTGAGACAGGGAATACTTGCAGAAGTGCATGGTGCGCAGTATTCTTTTCACCCAGGTTCCACTAAGATGTATCATGATTTGTGGGAAATCTATTGGTGGAGTGGTGTGAAAGATGATATTATAGAGTTTGTGGATGAATGTCCAAATTGTCAGTAGGTTAAAGTTGAGCACCAAAGGCCTAGTGGTACATTTTCGGAGTTTAGAATTTGCACTTAGAAGTGGAAGGTGGTGAAAATGGACTTTGTAATGGGATTGTCTCGTACGCGTCGTCGGCATGATTTGTTATGGATCATTGTGGATAGAATAAACAAATCAGCTCATTTATTGCCAGTTTATACTTTGTAATCAGCTGAGGATTATGCCAGACTTTATCTTAGTGAGTTAGTGAAGTTGCATGGGATTTCATTGACTATAATTTCATACAGAGGTACTCAGTTTACCTCTCACTTTTGGAAGGTTTTTCAAAAGGCTCTGGGCACCCAAGTTCATCTTAGTACAACCTTTCTTCCTCAGATAGATGGTTAGGTAGAGAGAACCCTTCAGAGTTTAGAGGATATGTTGAGTGCCTGTGTTATTAACTTTAAAGGTAGTTAGTATGACCACTTAGCTTTGATTGAGTTTTCATATAACAATAGCTATCACTCTAGTATACAGATGGCTCCATTTGAAGCTCTCTATATAAGGATATGTAGATCTCCTATTGGTTAGTTTGAACCAGGTGAGGCTACATTGATAGGGCCAGATTTAGTGTTTGAGGCAACGAAGAAAGTTCAGTTGATTTGAGAGAGGCTGAAGACAACCCAAACTGTCAAAAATATTACACAGATGTGAGGAGAAGAGATCTACACTTTGAGGTTGGTGATTTGGTATATTTGAAAATTTCTCCTATGAAGGAAGTAAAGAGATTTGGAAAGAAAGGGAAACTCAGTCTCCACTATGTTGGCCCTTACAGAATCTTGAATCATTTTGGAAAGGTAGCCTATGAGCTTGAGTTACCTACAGATTTGGCATCAGTGCATCCAATGTTCTATGTTTCTTTGTTAAAGAAATGTATTGGTGATTCAACTGTTGTTGTTCCTTTAAAAAGTGTAAGTATGGATGTTCAGCATGAACTTTCCTTTGAAGAAGTCCCAGTTAAGATTCTTGATTGTAAGATTCATAGACTAAGGACTAAAGAAGTGTCATGGTCAAAGTTCTATGGTGGAATCAATCTGTTGTGGAGATACTTGGAAAGCCAAAGCAGATATGCGAACCAAGTACCCTCATCTGTTCACCGCAAACTCAGATTCAGCTTGAGGTAACGATCTTCCTTAGATTGACTCTTTTCTGTTCTAAGTTCAGCTATGTAACCATTCTCATGTCATTGCATACATTCACAAGAACATCTCAGTTCATGTATCATGCTTTAGACTCAGTTATGTAATCATGTTCCAAGTCATGCTTGTTTAGTACATGATCTCAATTTTCTCAGTATTCTTAGGTAAATCAGTCTCATTCAAGGATGAATATTCCCAAGGGGGAGATATTGTAATATACCATAAGATTCCAAGCTCGATTCAACTCTTAGTTGCATGCTTAAGGGGTTCAAGGCTTGAAAATTTCACTAATTATTGAGGACTTAGTCATTTTCAAAACCGCTAAACTTTGTAGATTTTTAGTTGGGCCTTCCCGACCCCAAAATATTGGTTTTCAAGTTGTTCATGGTTAGGGAGGTTAAAAGCATGTCTCGGGTGAATTTTGAGATTTTTGAATGAGGTTAGAGACATGTTTGGATATCCAAAATAGTGAAGCAGTGTGATAAGGCCGCAACGCATTGCTCTGTCACATGGTGAGGAGCTCTTTAATGCGTTGCTCTCTCCCCCAGAGTAACTGACGTGGCACATTTCTCTCTCCCATGGAGAGAGGCACGACACATAGATCTGTCCCACACAATGTTATGGTATAAGTGCCCAAGGGGCATTTGAGTTATTTCCCTTATCCTATTTCTTCCTTAACATGAATTGGACCTTCCAAAAAGTCATTATTTGCCCCTTTCACCCCAAATTGCACTT
Organism: Capsicum annuum; assembly: GCF_002878395.1. Classification (NCBI taxonomy): domain Eukaryota; kingdom Viridiplantae; phylum Streptophyta; class Magnoliopsida; order Solanales; family Solanaceae; genus Capsicum; species Capsicum annuum. The sequence goes on along the minus strand of NC_061115.1, from coordinate 175,658,845 downwards.
AAGAAACCCTCCTCCTTTCCCAAGAATAAACCCAAGCTTCATTCTCAAGAAATCAAGGGTTAAAGCTTCCAAGTTCAAGTAATCTTCAGGATTATAGCTAATAAGGTATGTGGTATGTTCATCCATGAGTCCTTTTCAACCATGGAGCCCAAAAACCCTCTTTTCAACTACAGAATGGATTTTTCTCTCATTATAGAGTTATGTATGTTCAATATGGATACTCAATTCATGTTCAACAATGATTCCATGAAATGTTAGGTTAACCCATGCCTTAAGTTTCAATATCCCATGTTATATTCAAGTGAATTTCTTGTTATATTATCAAGTTATGATCTTAGTCACGTAACCTTGTTGTTTTCCATATTTTAAGACATTCTATTCAAGTTCATTATTCTCACATGTTTGATGAAATGTCTATGTTTTGGGATCTTTGAACCATGATTTCATACTATAGTTTTAAGCCTTAACACTGTATTTTATAATCATTCAGTGCTGGCGGGTTATGAACACCCGATACCTACGTGTTTTACATGATTTTAGATCTTTCAAGTAATGATTTCAGTTAAACCATGAATATTACCATTTACTCAGTTGTTATAATCATGATGAGCAATGTCAGTTGTTATGTTCAATGAAGTTTAGTTCGGTTCAGTACCACTGTCAGTTAAGTTGGGAGTTGGATTTAGTACCTAGCGAATGCAGGGATAGCGTCTTCCCCGTCAGTTGAGGTAGAGTCGTTAGTAGAAATACCTTATTCTATATCTATGTAGCCAGCTTCGGATATGAGGGGTCACCCATCAAATAAAGCTTGACTTCCTCTCAGGGGTCACCCATCAGTTTAGGCTTGACGCCCTGGTCATTCGGGACACTAGTTTAGTAGATCCACACAGCCAGTGTTAGTACTCGTGGCACAGTACTGACACCCTTCCAACTGGGGTTATAGGTTGGACTCCGATTAGCTCAAATTGAGGTATGTCGATTAGATGATACCTCCCAAAGTCTCAGTTAAATATTCAGAGTATGTCAGTTCAGATTTGTATGACCAAGTATACAATTATTCAGTTATTCAGATATTAGTCATGTAGTTATACAGATTATTTCAGTAATGTTTATGCTTAGTCTTGCATTCTCAGATATTACCTGTTCATGTATCCATGCTCAGTTATCTCATGCATTTCAGTCAGTACTCATCTTATATACCAGTACATTCAAAGTACCGACCGCATACTTTTCTTACCGCTATGCTGTCTTATAACATAGGCTCGGATGCTCATATTCCCGACCTTTCTTAGACTAATCAGAATTACTTAGCAACAGTAGTGGTGAGTCCTAATTCATCGAGAACATGATTTGTTTATTTCAGTTATTTCAGTTATTTCAGTACTTTCTTATGTTCAGTCAATCGGAGTTAGTTGGGGGTTTGTCCTAACAACTCCTCATAATATTTAGAGGCTTTCAGAAAATCAGTTAGACAGTCAGTCAGTTATTTCAATATTAATAGTTTCTTTAGATAGATAGTTTGGTTTCTAGTATTTTATCATATATTTTAGACATACTTTGCTTCATATTCCAGCATTCAGTTTTATTATACTTTATCGATGTATCTTTCGCTCATGTACTATATTACTGTTTTACTTAGTGCTCATAGCAGGTACCAGTCTATGGGTTAGCTAGTGGTCAGTTGTGACCGTAAGCATCATTGTCGCGACTAGGGGGTAGCCTCGTGTCGTAACGTAATATAAAACTGAATGAGCACAATATATATGAAATGCAATAAAGATAATGGTGATAGTAATGATAATGTGATGCTCGAGGTTGTTGCACGACCTCCTTATACACCTATCGAGCTGTTTTTTAGGTAGGACCCATGGGGGTTCTTAAACCCATATACAATCCAATATCTAATACCAATATCCATAACTCCTCTCCGACACATGCATCAGCAGAGGTTTTTTAAAGATATCACATTTCTATAAAAAAAACTAGTATTTCCAGTATTTCCAGGGTGGTACCAATGTGTCATGAATGTATGAGTGAAATGAGACACCAATTAAGCACAACATATAAAAATAGCAGGTGCATAAAGTATGAGATGCATAAGAATGATGATGATACGTCTGAGGTTGTCGCACAACCTCCGTATGCACCTACTGAGTTGTTCTCCCGAGGTAGGACCCACGGAGGGTTTGCAACCCATATACAATCCAATAATAATTACCAATATCAATGACTCTTCTCTGTCACACACCTCAACAAAGGGTCTATAATAATGTCATAAGCCAGTGTTTTCCAGTATCTCCATAGTGGTACCAATGTTTCACAAATGCATATAATTTGAGGATGCAATGCTCACAACCAATAAGAATGAGAAATTCCAATAACTAACCAATATACCAACCATGAGAGCCAAGATCCACTCAATATGCAAACCGTTCATGAATTCAAGTAATCCATATGCCAATAGAGTAATACGCACAACAAAATGCCATTGATACTATATACATTCCAATTTAGACAATTTCCACAAAGAAGAACAACTAATTACACCATTATTAGGCCAATACCAACATACAAGACCCCCACAGTCGTATATAACAAATAATGTCTCAATACTACCAAATAACAATTATACAGGCCCCCACCCGGGCATACAACAATAATAGATCTATTTTTGTGATTCAGTTCCACACCCATAACATGATTTTATATCAATATTAACTACCCAACCTAATTTGCAGAAAGATAAGCCATAACCTACCTCAAATGCCGAAAACTAATCCAATCAAACTTTAACATAGAGCTTTCCCCTCACGAACAAACCCAGAATTAACTAAAATATCCAAATATAGAATCTACACATCAAAAGAAAGTCAATGATACCCATATAGCCTACTTTTGAGTCGAGGTCAAAATAGACTCCACAGTTTTCAAAAAATAAGGGTAAATTTAATTTTATTTTAGAAATATGTTCCCCACACTCTGAGAAGTCTATAGTTGAAAACCCAAAAGAAAGCGAGATAAAAATAAGGTTCAAAGAAAAGAAAAACTATTTTCAAGATTTACCGTCAAAAACCTCCCAAAACCCATTTGAAATCAAGAATTTGAAGTTGTTTTGGGGATGAAATCGAGAGGAAAATGATAATTATAAAATTAGAAACTTACCCATGGAAGAAATCTCAAAAACTTCTTTGTAATCATCCAAATCCGAGCAACCAAACCCCAAAAATAGTGAAAATGGGATTTTAGTTCTCAACTTGGGTAGAAATTATGAAAAATAAAATAGAAGCTCTTGGGAAATGGGGAAAATAGAGTTCTAAATTTATAGACAATGATTATATGAGAAAAATGCATAAAAAATCAGAACTTCCTAGCTCCCAAAATGTCAAAAATATGAATTTGGGTCTTATACACAATGATGGTTGCTTAAGCGACCTGGTCAAAGGGTCAAAATATCGCTTAAGCAATCAAAAGTTCACTTTCGCGACCACACCAACACCAACAATTTCAAAAACTTATTTTTGACCTCAGAAACTCATTCTAACCCCTATGAAGATGGTCTAATTGTGAAATTTGATTATAGAACACATTCCGAATCTAATGAAATCATCAAATTTAAGAAAAAGGTCATTATCACAAAATTGACCTCCATGAACCTATTAACAATATTTTTTAATCAAAGATCGAAATGAGATCTAAAAGTCAAGAAACCAAACAAGCCCTGCTACTAACCCAAATTTGACATTTAGGACTCAATGACATTATTAGAATTTTGAAAAGACATCATTTTTACAAAGTTGACCTCCGAAATCTAATTCCACAACTTTCCAAACCAAGGGTCAAAATGAGATATAAAAGCCACAAAACCACAGCAGCCATGTTACCAACCTAAAATCAACGTTTTGGATCTACCGATACTGTCAGATTTGCCATCTGATGCAAAAATCAACAAATATTGATCAAATTCAACTATAAGGCTTTTTAAGCCACCAAAAACCACAAACTCTCACAAATCACACTAAAATGCATTGGAAATCATGTCAATCATCCCCATACCTCAAAAATACTATAAAGAAACCACAAGGATGGGAAAAATGATCAAATCACATAGAAATAAATATTTCACAAAAATCACCAAAAATTAAGTTGCTACATCATCCACAACTAAAAACTCGTTCTACCTTAAACAAAAGAAAAGGAAAATACTTAAATCAGTAAAAAGTCAGGTATAACTACCATGCATATCAAACTCAACCTCCCAAGCAGCCTCAACTATAGGGTGGTGTCTCTACTGGACCTTAACCACTGGAATTTCTCTAGAACACAACTAGCTAATATCCTTAGCTAGAATGGATACGAGCTCCTCAATAAAAGAAAAAATCTCATCTAACTAGATTGAATCCAAATTAATGGCATGAGATTCATATGGAGTGTAATGCTGAAGTATGGAAACATGACAAATAGAAGAACAGTTTGTAGATCTGGGGGCAATGCTAACTCATAAGCCACATCACCAACAGTCTGAAGGATCTCAAAAGGTCCAATATACCTGGGGTTAAGCTTTCCCCTATTCCTAAATCTCATCAATATTTTTATGGATGACACACATGGGAAGACTCGATCACCAACACTAAATCTCAACGAACAATGTCTATGATCCACATAACACATCTGCCTACTTTGAGCCACTCGAAGACTATCCTGAATGACCCAAAATAAGTTTGTACCTTGAGGTATAATCTTATAAACCTCATGCCAACCTATAGGAGAGCGACAATGCCTACAGTACAAAGCCTTTTAAGAAACCATCTAAATACTAGAATGGTAGCAATTATTATATGTAAACTTTGCCAATGCTTGATGTTGTTCCCACTGACCTCTAATATTCATATCAAAAGTACAGGGAATATCCTCCTAAACTTGAATAGTCTACTCTGACTGACTGTCGATCTGGGGTGAAAAAGTTATGCTAAGATCAACTCGATTACCCAACTCCTTCTAAAAAGTCTTCCAAAAGTGATATGTGAACACTAAACCTCGATTCGAGATGAAAAAAATTGGCATACCCTGAAGACACACTATCTTACGAATATAGATACAGGCCAACCTCTCAGCACTGAAAGAAACCTGAACTGGAATAAAATAAGCAGATTTGGTCAATTAAAATATGATAACCCAAACACTAGCAGAACCATGAGAAATACAGGGCAACCTAGTCAATAAGTCCATAGTGATATGATCCCATTTACACTAGGGAGTGGGTAACCTCTGAAGAAAACTACCAGGCCTCAAATGCTCGATCTTCTCCTACTTGCATCATATTCAAAGAGCTACAAAATCTGCTATATCCTTCCTCATACTACCCCACCAGTAATATTGCCTTAAGTCACGATACATCTTAGTCATTTTCGGATAGATGGAATACCTAGAATAATGAACTTCCTCTAAAACTAATCTAATCCAATCACTAAAGGACTTTATTTGGGTTGTAATGTAGGTTAGGGGCTGGTATGGTCTATTTATGCAATTTTTAGTGACTACGCCTCCTTGACATTACTCTTTATTCGGGGTCACTTATTTTTCCGTTGTTTTATTCATTTTATTTCTGCCCTTATGTCTCCCTTTTTATTCTAGAGAACATTCATACTGGACCAATTGTGATTTTCTTTTCTTACTTTCTTTTTCTTTTCTTACAATTTTTATTTTTCTTTTGTTTTCTTTTATTTTTACCGCAACTGTCCTTTTTTATTTTTTCCTTCTACATATCTTTCTTCATACTTGTTTTCCTATGCACCCCTATAAAACACCCTCAACTTAGACGATTTGTTTGAGTTGAGGTGTACAGTTTCCAAGGAGGACCAGGGCTAAAACAAGTTCATTGTATGTGAAACGGGAAGGTAAAATTGGTGTAAACAAGAAATGGGTCAATCAAGGCTCAAGCAATAAGATCAAGGGATTCATATCATATTTGGTTGGGCATTTAGGCTCGAGTGAACTCAAAATAAGAATGACCTATGATCATTTCCTACTTGACTATCTTGAATCCTAGGTAAGAGCAACCGGGCACGTTCTAAATTTAGATGCACCGGGAACTAAGTAGCGCATCACACATACTCGCAAGGGGTTATACTTCTAAGTACTACTTATCTAGATATGCAATTGTTTTCCCTAGTTGTTCTATTACTAATCCTAATGCCATTATTAGATTCTCAATCATTTCAAACATATATCATCACATAGTTAACACTCAAATTTAGGAGGAGTATAAATTTTTCAGCACAATTATTTCAAAATCAAACAATTTCAGCATATTATTCAAAACAACATCTACTGCCCCAACTACAAATTTTTATCCTATTTTAAACTATTATAGCACACACACATCAAAAACAGAAACATCAACAAAAATAAAAATATGCTAGTTTTCAAATTTTTCAGATTGGGGCCACGGGCTTTGAAACATGGCAAGTATTGCCCGTGGCGACCTTTGTATATACCCACCCCTAACTTAAAGCTTATTCACTATCCCTAGTGTATCTAAAAATGTAATCTAAGGGATTGGGAACATACCTGGGTGCTCAAGGCACTAGCTCATACCGCATCATCGCATAGGCCCTCAGGTCGGGTCCCACTATCCTCAGTTGTAGTCTCGTCAACTATCGGGGTTGGCTCCACAATTATGGCACTAGTTATGGCTGGTGATATTTGTGGTACATCAATAGTCAGGGATATATCACCAAACTTCTATGCATCATCAACCACCAGTTTTGAGCCACCGACACCAGCTAACATCTCCTAGACCCTCACTACCCGATCCTGCTCACTTAGTGTTCTATCCTTGTTTGTATTTTTCAAGGAAGCTTTTTATATACACTTGTGCATTCCTTTTTTCTTTCTCAGGGTTCTTCTATCAGTTTTGGAATCACCCAGGTTTTTATAACTTGTACTTCAGGCATGACTTATATAACCATAGTTTTGGGATGATCGGTCTATCGTATAACTCAACAACCATCTTCTTTATTTTGGCCACCTCAGCCTTCATTTTTGCTATATCTGGAATCCAGCCACTTCTAAATTGTCAGATCATCCACTGCGCGAAGGAATCCAATATACCCCGTACCCTCTGTCTCGGTTCTCCAACTTTGTTTTAACCCAGGGCTTCTCACCCCCTTCCATATTTTGGACTTTGGCCTCTAAGGATAATCTCTTTATCTTCTCATCCCATGTGGCTTGTGAGATCACTATCAGACTAACCGTCATAGCTCTGGGTCGGGGTGGTACATACTAAGCTAGATGAGAGGCACTAGATGTACTCAATGCATCTGAAGTCTATGGTTTGTTCCACACTCATCCACCTATGGTGTCATCAGTCTCAATAGCATCAGCCTGTCTAATCTGGTTCTTATATATCTTTGTTATTATCTTAGCTCTTCTCCTTACTTGTCTGGCCAGTGGGTTTGTTGCATCTCTAACAAACCCCAAGTCTATAGTGTGTGTGGGCTCAATCAGCTTGTCAACCCCTGGGAGCTCCTGTACCCCTGTAGTAAAGCACAACTAAGTAATCATGCATTGATAAGCTAGAAATAGGTTTTCTCTACCACAGCTCTGTCTTAAATCTCTCGGGCTAGAAACTCCCTCACATCAAACTCATACTCGGCCATCAAACTAGCTATCAATATAGCATGCACTGGGCTGAGTACGTTGTCCTCAATTGTGGGACATAGTCTGTGCCTGACCAGTTTCCACCATGCCTTGGCCTTAAAGTTTAGCGTGTGCTTTTCTATCTTTTGTGACATCACCCCTGGGCCACCTACTTCATAAACTACATCCTTTTCATTCATGATAATCAAACTTACAATCCACCAAAAATATCTCATCTTATCCTCAGACCCCATTTCTTCCTCGGGATCTTCCATATTTTATCCATGTGGTAGTCTATCTCTTATGTGTTCACCGGTGGCTGAAAGTTTGGTCTATTTAAGAATCGAGCCATAGTGCGCAGAGAGATATTCACCCATACTCCCCAAATGATTAGTGAGGTGACAAGATTACCACCTATCTACAACTACCCCGGTAAATTTGACTCTTCAACTCACCCTTATATGTCACATAAAACTCTCGCACTAATATGGCACTGTACATGCCAGCAGTGTAGTCATCCATTAAAACCCATATTGGCTGAATCGAGCCTCAAATTTAGGCAACTCAAACATCCCCATAGTGGTTAATCTTCTCTTCAGACATAATATTCTTTCTATTCTTCCATTGGGAAGCCTACTCAAACCATCATTATATATTTCCTGCATACTGGGGTACTCCCACCTTTCAAAGGTTGGAACCGGAGCAGGTGTAATAGCCAGTGGTAGGTCCTATCTGTCAATTGAGGTAGCATCAAATTCTTCCTTACTAACATTCTCTAAACTTTCTTCCTGTGAGCTAGACTTACCCCCGCATCACTCTCAAGTTCATTATTTTTTTCATCCTCATCATTCTCAAAAGATAAAGGTGAGTATAGAGGGGTGGTACTTGGATTCTTCATTCTTGGTCCCCGTGGAAGTGTGTTCTCTGGAGTGGCTACTTTATTTCCCCGAGGGTGTTTGTCCCTTGGGGTCACTTTTTTCATGGGGAACTGCACAAGATCCTCACTCGTGTCACTTGTCTCCTTATTGGTAAACTTCAACTTTGACTTTGGAGTCGCCTTCTTCTTGGTGTTTTTCCTTGAGAAATCTCCTTTAGGAGCCATTGTACCTATGTGCAAACCCTCATTAGAAACTACTAAGGAAAGAAAATAAAAACAAAGAAAATTATGAGTTAGTGACATGTTCTGTTCATAGTACGACTGGGGGGTAAGAGTCATATCGGTTGGGTACGACTCATATGACCAAGTCATATGATAAATAGTGTGTGGATGTATGTTCACTGGTCAGCTTTTAAGTCCTCCTAACCAGTCGTAAGGAAAAGTTATGACTCATTACTGACACTCATAAGTAGACCAAAAATAATAATTTAATATATGATAACCCCCAGGTCAGTATGACTTGTGTATACGAGTCGTAATGGTTGGATACAACTCACATAGGCTAGACGTAATCATACCAGGATGTACACTCAATTAAACTTCTATGTTGTTAGAGGTTACGAGTCTCGTCACGACTCGTTACTTGTAGGTACGAGTCATATGGTGTCTCGTACCCACTGCAATATAGAAGTTCAACTTATGAGTTGATTCCAATATACAATCCCTATTTTACCCTTCATGATATAGTATTACCACCAAAATTAAGTCCAACAATACACATTTTCATTTTCCACATTCAAGTTCAACCCTTAATTCCATTGCACACTTAATTTTTAATCCCTAGGGTCAAATTTTTCAATATATGCAGGTATTCAACTTCAATAAATGCTACATTCTCAACGTAGATTCAACTTCAACTCAAAATGAAAAGCATTTAAGTTCAAAAGATTTACTTGAATTGTTGAGAATTTGGCTTCTTGAATTTATTTCCTTTTTACTCCAAATTCTTGAGTAATTCGTGTAATGTGAGGGATTACAACTAATTGGTGAGTGTTTTAGATTGAATTCATGCGATAAGAGCTCAAAATTTTGTCGTTAATGGTGGTATTTTTGTATTTTTGATATCGAATACGCGTATTGGGTGTCCTTTTTGTTTAAAGGTAGGTGAGCTGGGTTGGTTAACCCGACCCTCGACTTATTAAGGTTGGTTGCGAGTTATTTTTACGACTCGTACCCAGACTTATGGGTTTTTTCCTCCATTTGTAAAGATCTGGAACTTTACCTGGATTCTAGAGTCGATATGACTTAAGGTGACAACTCGTACCCTAAGGGTATGACTCGTTCTGAGAGTCGTAACGAATCCAGAAACTCTTTCCTGGATCTGAATCAACTCCCAAGTCTTTACAACTCCTACTCACAAGTCGTTACCTTAATATATGACTCGTGAAGAGTCCATATGACCTAAATTTTTGAATTTCTATCTCTTTTCTGCAATTTTTTGTCTTGCACACTGAAAGCACATATTGCCCTATAAATTATTAAGTACAAAAACGTTGATTGCCTCCCACGCAGTGCTTGATTTAATGTGTATCACCAACTAGTCTCATAGGTTGCATCCCATGTAGCTCTTGATTTAACATCATGGCATGATGCAATTGCCATGGTTACTCAGACTTCACCAAGGTCTATCTAAAAAATTACACTTACTTCTTTAGTGTTACCCATATAATGCTTTACTCTTTTCCCATTCACCTTGAACAGGGCTTCACCATCCCACTTCAATTCTAAAGCACCATATGGGAACACTCTTAACACAATAAATGGCCCATACTATCTAGACTTCAACATACCTAGAAATAAGCAAAGCCTTGAGTTGTAGAGCAATACCAGGTCACCTTTTTCGTAGATCCTTTTCTCAGTTTTGCAATCACGGTGCAGTTTCATCTTTTCTTTGTAAAGTGTAGAACTTCCATACTCCTAGAGTCGAAATTCATCCAACTTATTCATCATATTCAACCATGATTTTGCTGCATCTTGCCACTCAAAATTCATTTTTTCAGAGCCTATAGTGCTTTATGTTCATGTTCAACAGACAAGTGATATGCCTTGCCATACACCAGATGAAAAGATGAAGCACCAATGGAGGTCTTGAAAGTTGTTTGGTAAGCCCATAATGCATCATCTAACTTTCATGACCAATCAGTCTTAATGGCATTTACTGTCTTCGCCATGATAGACTTGGTTTCTTCGTTGGACATCTTAACCTATCCACTAGTCTGTGGATGATAAGGTGTTTCCACCTTGTGTTTCACTCCATACTTTTCAAGTAGACTCTTGAATAGATGATTACAAAAATATGACCCACCATCACTAATGATAACACATAGCATGTCAAATCAAGAAAAGATGTGCCTTTTCAAAAATGTAATGACACTACATACTTCATTACTGGGGAGCACAACCACTTTCACCCACTTGGAAACATAATCCACAAACATAAGATATACTTTATGCCAAATAAACTCACAAAAAGTCCCATGAAATCCACACCCTATACATCAAACAAGTCCAATTCTAAAATAGGAGTCATAGAAAGTTCACGGCATCTGGAGATGTTACCATGGCATTGACATTAATCACAAGCTGAAACAAAATCATGTGCATCTTTGTAAATTGTTGGCCAATAGTACCCATATTGCAAAATTTTGTGGATTGTACAGGTTCCTCCATGATAACGCCCAACTGGTAAAGAGTGACAAGCCTCAAGTATGCTCATCATCTCCACCCCAAGTATATATCTATGAATAATCCCATTCGCAAAAATTCTAAATAAATAAGGCTCATCCCAGAAAAATTTCCTTACCCCATGCATAAACTTATTTCTTTGTTTAAAGGAAAGATTTTATGGGACTATATCACTTGCTAGATAATTTATATACTCAGCAAACCATGGAATTAGATCTTAGAAAACTGGTAATATCAACTCATCTAGAAAATTATCATCAATCTCGAGCCCATCTTCAACATTTTGCATAGATTCCTCCTCAAGTCTAGATAAATAATCTGCAACTTGATTCTCAGTGTTTTTCTAACCTTGACCTTAAAATCACATTCTTGCAGCAATAGAACCTATCTGATGACCTAGGCTTTGCATTTTTTTTAGCCATTAGGTATCTCAATGATGCATGATCAGTGTCGACAATCACCTTTGTCCCAATTAAATAAGACCTAAACTTCTCAAAGGCAAAAACCACTGCCAACAACTCTTATTCGGTACTATGTAGTTCTTTTAAACAGGGTTTAGTGCCTTGCTTTCATAATAGAGGGATGCAGGATCTTTTCTTTTCGTTGGCCTACTACAGCACCCAAGGCAACTCCACTTGAGTCAAACATAATCTCAAATGGAAAGGACCAATCTGGGGACACGATGATTGGAGCAGTCATCAACTTCTCTTTTAGACATTCAAAAGCCTTCAAGTATTCTTCAGTAAACTGAAATTTCACCTCATTCTAAAGAAGCCTACAAAGAAGGTTCACAGTCTTGGAGAAATCCTTGATGAATCACCTATAAAGCCCAACATGTCCCAGAAAGCTATGAATACCCTTCATGGAAATTGGTGGAGGTAATTTCTCAATCACTTCAATCTTTGCTCTATCTACCTCAGTACCCTTTTTTGAAATTTTGTGTTCAAGTACAATACCTTTTTTTAACCATAAAATAGCACTTTTCCCAATTAAGTACCAAGTTGTATTCCTCACACCTTCGAAGAGAATTTGCCAAGTGCACTAAGCAGTCATCAAAATAATTACCAATGACTAAGAAATCATCCAAAACACTTAGATGGTGTCTTCTACCATGTCAGGGAAGATTGACATCATACATCTCAAAAATATGGCTGGAGCATTACATAACCCAAATGTTATACGCATGAATGCAAAGGTTCCATAAGGACAAGTGAAGGTTATTTTCTGAGTGTCCTCAGGTGTAATAGTGATTTGGTTGTAGCTTGAGTACCTATCCATAAAACAATACCATCCTTTGCTCGCAAGTCTATCTAGATTTGGTCCATGAAGGTTATGGGGAAATTGTCCTTCTGAATACATGCATTCAACTTTCTATGATCCATGCATACTTTTCATCCTGTGACTGGATTCATCAGTACTTGCTCATTCTTCTCATTAGGCACAACAATATTACCTCCTTTCTTGAGAACACATTGTATCGAATTAACCCACTTGTTATCAGCAATGGGATACACTAAACCAGCATCCGACCACTTGGTTATCTTATTCTTCACTACCTCATGTATATGAGTATTGAGTCGACGCTGATGTTCTATACTTTGAACACAATCCAGTTCAAGTTGGATCTTATGAGTACAAAGACCAGGTGGGATACCCATAATATCATCAATGGACCAACCAATGGCCCTTTTGAATATCTGTAGCACTGATAATAAAGCTTCCACTTCTGTCTCAATCAAATCAGATGAAATGATCACCGAAAAAGTGTTATTGGCCCCTAAAAATACATATCGCAAATGAGAAGGGAGGGCCTTCAACTTTTAGACGGGTGGCTCCTCAATAGATGGGCGAGCAGGTGGAGTGGTTCTATTCTTCAGGTCCAAATCAAGCTTTTTTGATGCATAAGTGTAACAACCTCTCCCATAGAGTGAACATACCATCTCATCATAGTCATCAATACCATCACTATCGAAGTTCATGATCATAGCTGCTAGAGCTTCAACACCCAACCTTTCTTCAAGAGGAACAACATCAGAAGTATCTTCCCAAGTAGTTACAACATCAATATCATGGAAAGAGTCTATATATTTATCAAACACATCAATCTCAGATATCACTCATAACTTACCAATCTGATTCATGGATGCATACACTGAATATCACTTGTTCATTATTGATTCTCAGTATCAGATATCAAAGCTCCAAATCAATAAACGTCCTTTCTGTATCCAAGAATGATCTTCCCAAGATAATTGGGACTTAAAAGACCACTTCACAGTCTAATATAACAAAATCAGCAGGAAATTCTTAAGAAGACACCTTTACCGTGCATCATATAGAATACTAACTGGCTTTTTCACTTTTCTATTTGCCATCACCAGTCTCATGGTAATTGGTGTGAGAGCTTTCAACCCCAACTACTTAAATACCATTAATGAATGAGGTTGATACTAGCACCCAAATCATATAATGATCAAGTGAAGTTTAAAGATCTAATAGTGCAAGGTATAGTGAAAGCACCAGGATCCTTCTTCTTCTCTACTAATGATCTAGTAGATACAACACTGCAGTGATGAATATTCTTGACTAGCTCATAAATAACTAACCTTTTCTTGGTGATTAGATCCTTTATGAATTTTACATATCCTTGCATTTACTCTAATGCCTCTACAAGCGGGATATTGACTGTTAGATCCTTCAATATAAGCAAAAAAATTTAATACTTACCCTCTTCTTGTTTTTTTTTCATCCTTTGAGAAAAAGGAGGACAAGGTCTCAGGATGGGCTTCAAAACAGGCTCCTCAACCTCATCTTTTCCATTATCTTGCTTGCTACTACTTTCCACATAAATAAAATCATCATCATTTTTTTGTTCATCTACAGTGGGTACAGGTGCATCTATGGTGGTTTTACCACTCCGAGTGGCAATGGAATGGAAATGACTATCATTCTTTGGATTTACAACTGTGTTACTAGGAAGAGTGTAAGGTTTTCTTTGATTCAATATAGTTAATATTCAGCCATACTGCTTCTCCAGTTGTTTGATTGTGCTAGCATGTGACTTAACTTTCTAATTCATCCCTAACAGGTCTGCCTTAATCTTCTTAAGACATCTCTCTTTACTTTTTTTCCCTTTGACTAGTTTCGACAATATTGCCTCCATTCTAGACTTAATATCTCATCTACCTGGTGGTACGTATCTGTCACTGTTCTCCTTGTAATCATCCTTGCTCCTCCAATCACCATCTCAACCTCTACTCTTGTCTTTGTATCTATCATTATAATAGTATCAACTTTGATTCATGTGCCAGATCATAAATATGCCAACGGATGATTAAGATACTTCTCTTCCTCTTCAGATTCAGTCTCAAAAGTCCTAGAAGTAGACCCTTATACCCCAACTACATTCAGTTTCTCAACACTCATTATTGTAAATTATTTTATAAGTAGACCAATATCTATCCGAAGTTGTGCAACCTCTTGTGCTACAAAATCATGACCAACTCCATAATCAACAACTGCTCCAATAGCATATATACCTACACCATATTTTATGTCTTTAATTTACCAACCTCGATTGGTCATTGAAATATCATCTAGCATTTCTTGCGCAACATCCCACCAAAGATACATAAATGCACCTCCCAAAATAGTATCTGACATTGAACTTGAACTAACATTCAGTGATCTATAGAAGATTTCTAACAGATTGGATCCTGTGATTTTATGATTAGGTACCATGCTCAGCTTCTTCTTGAATCTAAACCACGCCACATAAATAGATTCTGCAGGTAGTATCTAAAATTGTAGATTTTATGTTTCAACTATAGCATTCTTTTAGGAGGGAAAAATCTATTCAGAAACTATCTATGTAACTCATGTAAAGTAGTGATTGAACTTCTCAGAAATTCCCCTAACCATAGTGATTCTTCTCCAGTCAACAAAAATGGGAACAACCTTAATCTCAATGCTTCCTGGTCTACCCCTGGAATAGCATATGACAAATAGATCCCAGTAAACTTAGCAAGACACATGTTTGCATCATCATTTGCTGATCCTGAAAATGTACCCTTCAAGTTTAGCAATTGGATCATAGCACTAGTAATGTCAAATTTAACATTGGGGGTTAAAGTAGGAGGAAGAATGGCTTTTGTCTTAGTAGGTTCAACATATCCCATGTCCTCATCTTTGTCATATGGCTGAATATGCGAATACACATGAATTATCAAAGCTCCGAATCTTTCAACTCTACCTTGCTCTCGGCCACTTGTCTTGGCCTGGATAGTGCTTCTTGTTGTGCTACCCTAGCTTCTTCAGCTAACTATGCTTCCTCAGCCACTCTAGATTCTTCAGCTGCTGCTGCTAATAATTGTTTAGTATATCTGTTAGCAAAATTTTGTGGATCATCAAGTGGAGGAGGAGGAACATTGTGAGGTTCTTGAACCCTAGTAGGACTACCATTATGAACTTTTCCCGACATCCTTCTCGGTGTTTGAAAAGTTCTTTTAGGCTCTGGATTAAAAAGGAGTAAAGGATTGCCTATTTTCCTAGTGTTTGACATACACCAAGGTATACCAAATCAAGAACAATAAATAAAACCCGCAAAATTCACCAACTTTAATTAACTACTCAAACTATCTACCCCGACAATGACGCCAAAATTTGATGTCACCCAAAACTAATCTCCAAAGAAGTATGCTGCGGTCGATGCCAAATATAGCAACCAAATAAGGTTGGGGTTGAACCCATAGGGAAAATGTTGAATAGCTGCTTAACTTGACAAAATTCATGAGCAGTGCAGAAAAGTAAATGGGGTAATTTGGAAAACAATAAAAAGTAGTAACCCAATATTGAATGCTTTGAGTTTGTAGATAATAGAAGATGAACACTAGTAGTGTGTTCCCCACGGTTTCTCAACTCTGTAAATTTCTTGTGCTCAACCTACCTATTATGTTGCTCTTCATGTAAAGTTGACAAGCTATGTATTATCAACCGTCTTGTGAACGTGTTGATTAATCTCACCCTTAACCTTGTGAGTCTCAAGGCATCACCTTATTGCTCCTTGTCTATCACTTCAGTTCAACTCTCACCTTTTGAGTCTTGAGTTGATTAGATGAGATGGCAGAATAATAAGATGGATGTGAATCTCAAATTATTGTTTTAATCCTCTTTCCCAATCTCAAAATCCCTTGTGATGACATTATTGAATATAGGAAATCCTCAAGCTTTTTCAGTAGCTCTGAGGTCAATTAATATGAAGAAGATTAAGATACATGCAACCACACCTTTAATTGATGATTTATTTGATCAACTTTAGGGTGCTTCAGTATTTTTAAAGATTAATTTGAGGTTGAGAATTAGATCTAAAAAATAGTCTTTAAAATATCCAAAGATCTAATTCTCAACTAGTGATACCCAACCTCAAATTAATCTTCGAAAATACTGAAGCACCCTAAAGTTGATCAAATAAATCATCAAATCCTCTTGGGACCCAAATGAAGTACACCATTCAAAGTTATCCTTGGCATACTCAGCGGAGCTAAAGTCACGTTCTTAGCATAACAATCTAGGACAGTATGATAAGGAGCCAACCAATCCATACCCAAGATGACATCAAAATATACCATGTCTAAATCAAGTAGATCTTCCCAAGTTTCACGCCTAAAAATCATAAGTATCCTCTCCTACATCACCACTAAACCTAGGAGGATCAATTTGAGTGAATCTCTCAAACCTCTTCTCATCCTCAGAAGACATAACTGTACTTCCAATAAGATAAAGTATAGTAAATATGTACGACTGAGATCCCACCTAAGGAGGTAACATTAATGAAGGTTAAACTCCTTATCTCAGAATACCATACTCAGATGCAGGTGCTGAAGGAGGAACAACGCTCGGAGTATATGGAGTACCGAAAATAGATAGAGGTACTATTAGGGGATCCATACTTATAAGGAATTCCATAAGAAGACTCTAGCACAAATGGACATACAATACTCAAAGATGGAGAAAAACTAGGTGCACTCACATAGAAAGAGTGAAACATGACTTAGGACACAGGGTATGAAAGACCTGCATGATGAAGGAAAAAATAAAAAAAGTTTCCTAATGACATATTATAGCCTCTCGAAGATAGATACGGATGTTTATGTACTGATCTGTGGGACTCTATTAGATACCCTATTTTTACACGGTTGAGACCAATGAACCTGGCTGCTCTGATACCAATTTATCATAACTTAAAAACCAAAGCTCATGATGGCATATGTCGCGATAAGGATTGACAAGTAATCCTATTACATAAATTGATATAAAGTGAGAAAAACAATGCCAAACCCAAGCAAAACTCCTAGAATGAAGTTGAACCACATATATATAGTAATAACGGGAAATACATAATCAAAAATACCATAAGAATATCGCAAAACCTAGTGTCACAGTGTAAGAACTGCTAAATACATCTCAAGCGGTCAAAAGATACAATAATAGTCCAAAAAGGAACAAACTCTATCTCAGAATACAAAATAAGACATAATCTAAATAAGAAAAGGCAGTAGATCAACTTTGTATGCATAGGTCAACCACTACATTGAATAGACTCCAAGCACTGCCTGAATCAGTTATCGTCGGTGCATTTGTACCTAGATATGCACCGAAAGAGAGTAGTAGGGATGGGTACGGTCCACTTGTACTCATTAGGTATCATAGGCCGACTGAGCATAGTAGAAAATAAAGTATATAAAATACAAACTATGGGAATGTCACCTGCAATCACAAAAGTCTATAACAGTAACTCACACCATCTCCACCAACAGTTCTATAATATTCACTTATACCCCATGTAAATATAAGAAAAAAGCACAAGTATGTAGATATCGCACATACAAGTATGGAAAAGAAGTACACATAGACAGATATCACATCAAGATGGTAATACAACACTAAATGAGCACAATAGATATTAAATGTAACATAGATGATGATGAAAATAATGATGATATGATGCTCGAGGTTGTCGCACAACCTCTATATACATCTATCGAGTTGTGCTTCTAGGTAGGACCCATGGGGGGTTCTTCAACCCATATATGATACAATATCCAATACCAATATCCATAACTCCTCTTTGACATAAATATCGACAGAGGGATTTTATAGATGTCATATTTCTATTAGAAAAAAACTAGTATTTCTATTATTTCCATAGTGGTACGAATGTTTCATGAATGCATATAATCTAAGGATACAATGCTCACAACCAAACAGAATGAGAAATTCCAATAACCAACTAATATACCAACCATGTGAGCCAAGATCCACTCAATATGCCAATCATTCATGAATTCCAGTAATCCATATGCCAATAGAGTAATATACACAAAAATATACCATTTATACCACATACATTCCAATTTAGACAATTTTCACAAAAAGAACAACAAATTACACTATTATCAGGCCAATATAAATATACAAGACCCCATACGGTCACACATAACAAATAATGTCTCAATACCACCAAATAACGACTATACAAGGCCTCACACGAGCACACAACAATAATAAATTCATTTTCGTGATTAGTTCCCACACCCATAATATGATTTTATACCAATATTAACTATCCAACCTAGTTTGAAGAAAGTTAAGTCATAAACTACCTCAAATGCCAAAAATTGATCCAATAAACTTTCAACACAGAGCTTTTCCTACATGAATCTGTGCATCAAAAAAAGCTTAGGATACCCTTATTACCTACTTTTGAGCCGAGGTCAAAATGGACCCCCAAAATGGATTTTCAAAAATAAGATTAAAATCATAAATTTATTCTAGAAACATGCTCCTTATACTCATAGGAGTCTACAGCCGAAAACCCATAAGAAAATGACGTTCAAATCAAAGAAAAATCCTTTCAAGCATTACCGGCAAAAACCCTCGAAGCCTATCTTGAAATCAAGAATTTGAAATTATTTTGGAGATGAAACCGAGAGAAAAATGATAATTATAATATTAGAAACTTACCCATAAAAGAAATATCAAATACTCCTTTGGAATCGTTCAAATTCGGGCACCCAAGCTCAAAAATGATGAAAATGGGGTTTTGATTCTCAACTTGGGTAGAAATCACAAAAAATAAAATAGTAGTTCTTCAGAAATGAGAAAAATAGAGTTCTAAATTGATAAACAATGATTATACGAGAAAAAAAGAATCAAAAATCATCAAAATCAGATCTTCCTAGCTTCTAAAATGTCAAAAATACAATTTTCGGTTGTATACACTACGATGGTCGCTTAAGGAACACTTTGATCACTTAAGCGACCTGGTCAAAGGGCCAAAATGTCCCTTAATTAACCAAAAGATCTCTTTCGCGACCACACAACACCAACAATTTTAAAAACATATTTTTTACCATTGAAACTCATTCGAAACCCTATGAAGATGGTCCAATAGTAAAATTTGATTGTAAAACACGTTCCGGATCCACTGGAATCATAAAATTTATAAATGGTCATTATCACAAATTGACACCAGGACCCTATTTATACTATTTCTAAATCAATGGTCGAAATAGGATCTAAAACCACGAAACCAAACCAACCCCTCTACTAACCCAAATTCTACATTCCAGACTCAATGGCGATATCAGACGAAAAGACGTCATTTTCACAGAGTTGACCTCCAAAATCTATTTTCACAACTTTCTAAACTGAGGGTCAAATGAGATATAAAAGCCACAAAATCACACCAGTCATATTACTAACCTAAAATCAATGTTCCGTATCTACTGGCATGGTCCATTTTGTCACCCGATACATAGATCAACAAATGTTGACCAAAGTCAACTAGAAGGCTTTTCAAGCTACCAAAAACCACAAACTCTCAAAAATCACACCAGAGTACATTGAAAATTATGTCAATCATCCCCACACCTCAAAAATACTACAAAGCAACCACGAGCAGGGATAAAATAGTCAAATCACAAAGAAATGGTTATTTCACAAAAATCACCAAAAATCAAGTTCTTACATGCATGGTTCATGCTTTTCAAATAATTTCAAAACACATCATATATACAAATTTAGAGTTTAGAAAAACATGATTTTAACCCATGAGTAGTAAGATGATTCTACATACCTCTTAGTCGAAGGAATTCAATGAAAACATGACCCTTAGAGCTTAAGAATCTTGATTCCAAGATAATTCACTTGTATAATGATTTGGGGATGCTAAAACAAAGTGATTAGAAGTAATGAGTCATTTTTAGGGACTTAATGACGTTTTGGGTGAATGGAGAACGTTTTCAGGGTGTAAAAAGACTCAAACACCCCTGAATTAACAAAAAACAACGTCCTGCTGACGAAATTGAGGGGGGTGGGGGTTGCGGCGCACGCCGGGAAGCATAGCCCAACCCTCATGGCGCGAGGCAGACCTCTCCTAGCGTGGGGCCTCCATGTGGGTGAGGCAGCCTCCAGCAGTAGTCCATGCGGCACGGGGCTATCGCACAACCCTTTTTCATGCCCAAAATTGTCCCTAATGTTTCCTAACTCGTCCCAAAGTGGTTTATACTCGATCTAGAGGTCACGTAGGATCGTTCTTAGCTCTATTTAGGAATCTAAACACCCAGAGCATTATAGATCAATTACTAAAACCTCCTTCTAAATTACCTAATCTAAAGCCTCAAGACCCATTAAACTAACAGCGTATTATTATTTTGTATTGAATTCTGCAGGGGCGAAGCGTAAGGGAGAGGCGAAGGGGTTCTAGTCGAATTTTCTTCATTAAAAAATTATATATTATATATTAGGAGAAATAAATTTTTTTGGTTATATATGAATTGTTGAATATTTGTCATATGAGAAAATTTCAGTTTCGTGATATAAGGGGGTTTAAAATTTGTTGTACATAATAGGAGCAAAGTCCTATAATTTGTCTCCGCCTACAGATCTGTGGTACCTAGTATTTTGTTTCAAGTTTTCTAATATGATTTATATATAGCTTCGTCACTGATATCTCTCAAAAAGTGATCAATATATTTTCTCATAAATTATTCATGTATGTATTAAACATGTTATTCTTTTTAAATATAGTTTTCAAAAATAGAACTTATGTTTATTAAGAAGACACAAAGGAGAAAACACTCAAACTGGTGCTGCACACGATAACATTCATATATCTTTTACCAAATCGATATTATATATAACATTTAGTGAATGTTACGTAACTTTTCAATTAGAAAAATTAGTTTCATTATTATGGTGCAATTAAACCATAAGTTTAATGACTTTCACGTATTAACAGGTGGTTTGTCTGCTAGTGGGACTGACAAATGATGAAAATAACGGCGTAATTTAAGAGTGGAATTCTGATATTAAAAAGGGAAAATACATAAGTAATCCTCGAATTATTAAAAGGAAAAAAAAATAACCCTTGAATTATGAAAAGAAAAAAGATTAACTCTTCAATTGCTAAAACGAAAAAAAATTACTCCATTTTTTTCAAACTAAGTGGTGTTACTATTTATTTAATTTTGTTTCAAAATAAGTGGACGTTTTATGTAATTAAAGAATATATTAATTAATGACAAAAGGGAGTTGCTCAATTGAATGGTAATAATCCCTCGCCTTCAACCCTCAAGTTATGGGTTCGATCACCAAAGAAACAAAAAGGAGGCGGAAGC
The DNA here is from genome assembly GCF_002878395.1 of Capsicum annuum. Classification (NCBI taxonomy): domain Eukaryota; kingdom Viridiplantae; phylum Streptophyta; class Magnoliopsida; order Solanales; family Solanaceae; genus Capsicum; species Capsicum annuum. Next base: position 175,636,906 of record NC_061115.1, on the reverse strand, counting down.
TCCTAAAGATGGATTAAAGAAAAAGAACTAATTATTTCTTTCTAAGAAATTTCCCGTGATTTATAAATGTAGTTTTACATGATTAGAGCGCCACTGCTCCTTTTTATTCAAGGCATTGATTAAGGGTAAAACACTTCTTATTTTATATGAGCGACTAATTTTTCTTAAAGTTGTGTTCAAGCTAAAGGTATCACTTATTTTGAATTGGAGAGAATAAAGTTTCGTATGTGAAAGTCTCAAAAATTTGCTTATTTTTGAAAATTGGAAGTTCTTTGAAGGAAGATTTTCAAAATCTAATTTAAAATCTATGATCAAACAAATATTTAAAGATAAATTTTAAAATTATAATCCAAAATTTACTGTCAAAGAAATTTTTAGAGACGGATTTCAAAAGTTGATCCAAAATCCATGGTCAAACAAATATTTAAAGTTAAATTTTAAAATTCTAATCTAAAATTTACAGTCAAAGTAATATTTAAAATAGATGTTCAGATTTTCATCCAAAATCTATGGCCAAACAAATATTTGATGATAAATTTTAAAATCTAATCTAAAATTTTTAGTCAAAGAAATGTTTAAAAACGGATTTTCAAAATCTGATTCAAAATAGAGACTGTGTATTAGTTGTTCAAAAATCAATTTTAACTTTAAAAAATATTCTTTCTTTCCCTCTTAAAGATGGAATAGAAATTAAAACCTTATTTGTTTAAGCTATGGAATTAAGTTTTTGCTTTCAATTTTGCTCTACTGATTTTTTGGGAAATTGTATCTTTTGAATAGCTACTTCAACGTCTAATCAAGAGCCTTTGATTAGCATGAAGAAGGCATTCTCTAACAATTTTTTTTCCATCAAAAGCTGAAGAAAAAGTGTGTAAAATTAACAACACTATGGATAGTGATTGAAGAACTACTGGAAATAAGGGACATACTCTGCCCCAATAATTGATCTTGAAAACCCATGACAGATCAAGAAAAAAATTTCTCATGATAAGGTCATTCTAGGAAAGCTGATGATTTCATTTTTTGAGTCATTTGAGTACATTTTTTTATATTGGACATTAGATGTATCTAAAAGTTTAGTGATGAACGAGAATGGGGTGTGTGTTGATGTGTGGGACATAACAAAGGAGGATGAGGCTAAGAAGTATGGGGGTGGAAGTGTTTGCTTTGGCAAGTTTTACACGGACGATTATTCACTATCATGTATGGGATTATTCAATGATCACAGATTGAATATTGGTGATGAAATTGCGCTATATTGGGACCCAAGGTCAATGTTCAAATTACTTTTTCAGGTTCGCATTTAGTGAAAGGTCCATGCATTTAGAACAAAAAATAACATACCATAGTCTTTTTGTCAGTATTACTCTTTCAAATAATTGTAACAACTAAACATTTATTCACATTGGAATTATAAAAATTGGAATATTTGCACCATAGAGTATGATGATTCTTGAAGTTCCCAATAAAGTCCGTGTAATTTCATTTTATGTGCTTGTGTTTTCATTTCACATTATTATAGTAGTATTTTAATTGATGATTAATAGCTAATACAATAGATGAAAATTAAAACTCTTTCAGAATTTATATTTAAAAGTGCATATGCAAAATATTTGATCCAGTCTAATAAAGGACATAAGTAACAGTTATTAAAACCGACTTTCAAAGTCAATTTAAAAAAAAGATTGGACATGAATTGAAATGAAGTCCTAGTAACACTTGTCTACATGAACTCCATATAGGTAGTGACGCCAAATCTTAAGTGCAAATACCATAACCGTTAATTCTAGATCATGGGTGGGGTAATTCTTCTCATGAACCTTAAGCTGCCCGACGCATAAGCCACCACCTTACCATGATGCATAAGCACACAGCTAAGTCCTACCAGAGATGCATCACAATAGACTATGAATCTCTCAGTACCCTCGAGTAGCATCAAAGCAGGAGCCATAGTTAACTGATCTTTTACTCTCAAAACTATTCTCACCAGCATCAGACCACAGGAACTTCACCTTTTTTAGAGTTAGCCTAGTTAGTGGAGCAGCTATGGATGAAAAAATTTCCACAAATCTCCTAAAGTAACCTGCCAAAACCAAGAGCCTCCAAATGTCAATTGGAGTCATCGGTCTACGGAATTTCTTCACCACTTCAATATTACCAACCTTAATCCTTTCACTGGAAACAATATGTCCAAGTAGAGTCACAACACTAAGCCAGAATTCACATTTGAAAATTTTGACATACAACTCTTGGTCCTTAAGGGTTTGAAGTACGATTCGGAGGTGATTGTCATGGTCCTCCTCACTTTTAGAGTATATCGAGATATCATCAATGAATACTATAACAAATAAATTCAAAATACTATATGAACACTCTATTCATAAAATCCAAAAAAGATGCATATCCATTAGTCAATCCAAAGGACATAATCAAAAAATTATAATTACCAATATCGAGTTCAAAATGTGGTTTTGAGAATGTCAGCTTCCTTCAACTTCAACTAATGATAACTCGAATGAAGATCTATTTTAGAGAAGAATCTAGCATCATGAAGTAGGTCAAAGAGATACCAATTCTGGGACGAGGGTACTTATTCTTCACTCTAACCTTATTCAACTGATGGTAATCTAAACACATTGAAGGAAACTATATTTCTTTCGCACGAAGAGTACAGAGCACCCCGAGGATATATACTAGGACGGATGAAACTCTTATCAAGGAGGTCTTTCAACTGCTCTTTCAATTCTTTTAGCTTCACAAGAGCCATTATTTATAGTGGAATGGAGATGGACTGATTATGTAACACCCTGTATTCAAGTACATATATTGGCATATTCAAGTACGTGTATTGGTCTTATTTATATGGAATTAATTTTATTTTATTTTATTTATACCGGAATTTGCCCGTCGGTGGTTCCATACGAAGGTTATTGAATAAGCTTTCCAACGATATAAAGATTTCCAAAAACGGATAGGTTTCGAATATAATCGAGCACGTTCAAAACTATAAAACGGTGGCCGGGATATTGGAAATAGTAAATGTGCAGGAAAATTTCCTGCACACAAACTACTGAGGTCAGCCATTTTTTTGGGGTCAACTTTGAATGATCATAACTCCCTTAATATAATGAGCTGGGAGAGATGCCACCTATTAAAAGAAAGATCTTTGAGTCTTCTTTCCAATGCAATTGGTTTCATCTAAATCCGACATCTGAGTAATGAGTTATACTCGTTTTACTTCAGCCTCTCAAAACAGATTTTTAGGGTCAATTTCAAATGATCATAACTCCTTGTACAGGACGAACTAGGTGGCCTACTTTATATTAAATGAAATCCCTTTGAATTATCTTTCCAACGATACCAATTTCACCCCAATCTGATATCGGAGTAAAGAGTTAGGGTCGATTTACTTTAGCCTATCAAAACAGTCCACCATGGACAGATTCGGATTTACTTAAATTTTAAGGGCAATATGGTCATTTTCCATCACCTCATGGACGAAAATTGGTAATTATATACATATACTTAGCCTCATATCCATCATTTATCATCCAAATTATTGAAGAATAAGAAACCCTAGCCTAAGTTCAACTCCAATTATCTTGTGATTCAACCGTAGAAAATCCAAATTGATTCTGTAGTTGTGTTCACCGTCTCGAAGGCTTCGAGAAGCACCCCTTATTTGTGCCAACAGGACTTCGAAATCAAAAGGGCCATTTTATGGTAAGGATGTAAATTATGTTGGTGTTGTTTATATGGATATGTATATATATATGCATGTGAGCATAAGAAGTATGTTATTTGATTGTTGTTGAAAGATGATTGGAAATGATGTTGGATTATTCTTGTGCATAGTTGGATTATGTTGAATTGTGAAGGGATTTGGTGTGATAATGTGGTATTGAAATGATGATTATATATATATATACACACAAACCGATTGTTCAAGTTGGTTTTTGGAATGCTTTGCAAATATTGGTTGTATGGAATTATGGAAGAGAATTGTGGTGTTGGGTTGCTAATACTAGATGCCAAACATTTCATTGTAGATAAGTGATTTGTAAAGGCGGGAAATTGTGTTGAATTGGTATCCGAATCTACAACGAGGTATGTAAAGCATACTCTAACAATGCTCTTTGGCATGAAAACACCAATGTTCCATCAAGTAAGATTCCGAGGTTGTCCAAAAACATGTATTGTTCTACATTACCAATGAAGTTGTTTCCATTCTATAAAGTGTCAAAATGTTTCATTGATATACTGAAAGGCTCCTATTTCATTGTTGTGATATTGATGATTCCGAAACACATTGTTGATGTACCAATGAGTCTTTATTACATCGTTATTGTTTAGAAAGTCTATTACTTGGTTCCTATTGATGTATCATTATTCCAAAGGTACTATATTGGAATGAACACTAATGTAATAATCTCAAAAGCTTTTGAACTAAGTTATTGGAAAGATCTCTTATGTGTGTTACTTGATATACGTGTGGGTGGTAGCTCAGGGGCTTAAACCTAGCATGGGCCGATCCCGATATTTGATATGATTACAGTTGATATGTACTGGGGGTAGCCTAATGGTCACAGTATGGTACAGTATTGATTATTGTTAGGTGGTTGGAGGTTCGGGAGGAGGAGGTAATGGCGAATGATAATTGTAAAGAATGAAATGAACAAGTGTATACCGTTCCACAAATGTGTTTAAATTCAAGAACCCAATTCAGATTAATGATAAGATAATGTACATGATCCTAAAAGTGTTTATGAAGTGTGGTTCACTTCTATTATGATTTATTCACTTGCGTTTGATTTTCTTGATCCCCCATACCACATATGATTATTTACAGCTTTACATACTCAGTACATATTTCGTACTGACGTCCCTCACGGGGGACCTGCATTTTATGCTGCAGGCACAGGTGCTTCAGCTCATTCACAGCATAGATAGGAGCTAGGTCATACAACTATTGTTGGTGAGCTCTAGTTTGCTTCGGAGCTTTCCGAGTCGGTCCCTTATGTTTTGTTATTGTACAGGAGTCATGTGTGGTCGGGGGTTTGTCCCGACCCTAGTTATGTCATGTATATCCTATAGGATTTGTAGACATAAGGAAGGGTAAAGTCATGGAAGTTTATATAGTGATGTTATATTTGTATATGTGGTGGCCCCGACGGCCAAGTATTATATATATATATATATATATTTGTGCGTGTTGTGCTGATACAGGTAATTAGACCCTTCTATATGCAACGAAGTGCTGTCCAAATTTTTGGTGACATGTAAGTGAAAGTATAGGTATTTGAACGGGTTCTCCCGGGCCTTCTCGGCTTTGGGTGCCCGTCCGGCCCGATGGGATTTTGCGGCGTGACAGATTATCAGGTCACATATCAATTTGAAAGTTTATCTCCCTATTTGGGGGAATCCTGGGGAGAGCATTAGGAAACACTTTGGAAAACTCATTTACTACAAGTACCTACTGGAATGAGGAACTCTCATACCAGAATCTTTGACCCGGACTAGATGGTACAATCAAACTTTAGATATCAATTTAGGGGCCCTATGATAAAATATAAACCTCCCCTTTGGTGCCAAGGAATCTTCTTTCCATCCTATGACTGGTTGTTAGGAAAACAGTAAGTGACTTTTCTGGTTTGACAATCTAGGGTATCATAAAGAGAGTGGAGCCAATCCATCCCTAGTATCATATCAAAGTCTACCATGTCAAGATCTATTAGATGCACTATAGTATCCTAATGGAAAATATATACTACACAATTTCTATAGACTCTTCTTGTAATGATAGAATTACCTATAGGGTAGAAACTAAGAAAGGTTAAGAGGTATTTTTGGGAAGTAACCAAAACACATAGCCATATAAAAGGTTACATAAGATAGAGTAGATTTTGGGTCAAGTAGCACATAAACATCATGAAAGAAAATTTGTAAAATACTTGTAACCACATTCGAGAAAGCCTGTGAATCCTGTTGAGTAGATAGAGCATTCAGAAGATTGCAACCTCTCCTCATACCAGAAGTAGTCCACTTTGTAGATGGGGTGGAAAAAGTAGTAGCTGGGTGACCCAAAAGTTCCTTTTGCCGAGGGACAATCTCTCCGAATGTGGTCAAGCTGACCACAACCAAAGAATAGTCAACTATTGAACTGGTATTTCCCTTGATTCACTATCCTATAAGAGGTTGTGTAGGGACGATATGATTTAGAGAATTGGGTTACGCTCCTATGATATAGGGTGTCTTGCATCCTAGGGCCCTGGCTTAGATAAAACCGTTGGTCATCTAAAGGTTTGGGAGCAGGGACACTAGCTGAATATTGAACATTACCCCCAAGATTTCTTTTTGAACCATTTCTTTCATTATTTACCATCCTGTTGTTGATTAGCATCTTAATTCGCTGGCCTAACCCTCTTAGTTTGTCTCTTCTTTATCTCTGCTTGTTTCTTCTTCGCATACTCTACTGGTTGCACATACACTACCATCTTAGATATGTCCATGTCAATGTTCAGCATCGCCTTCTAATATTCCAGCACCAAATCATTTGAGAAACCATACAAGAACTTTATCATACGAGACCTCATATTTCACACCAATTCTAGAGCATAGCGAGACAGTTGAATGAACTTAGAGCATATTCTTTGGCATTAGCATTAACCTATTTTAGATTCACAAACTTCTCAGCTTACCTTCCCTCAACTCCAGAAGAAAAAATGGTCAGGGAAAGCATTAGAGAACACTTCCCATATAATAGGATCAACATTCTCACCTTTTAACTCTTCCCACACATCATACCACTGGTAAGCAAACTCCTTTCAACTAATAGGTTGCAAATTACACCTCTTCCATGTCGCTGGCATACATAGCTCTAAATATCTTTTCCATCTTATCTATAAACTCTTGAGGATCTTTCTCAACCGTGGAACCTATAAAATTTAGTGGTTTAACCTTTTGAATTAACCAACCCGAGTGAATTCAGTTGAACCAATAATCAAACTAATATTGCATGACTGATATGACTATGATAACACATTCTGAGAAAGTATGTGAATAGACTAACAAAAGTCAAAATTGGAAATCAAACTTTGAGGGGTCTGAGTGTGAGTGAAAGCAGTCCTAGGAGGCTGATAGAGACTAGTCGGGGCTGATAAAATCCCATTCGAAACAGGGATGTCAATAGTATCCATTATAGGTCCTCATTTTGTGAGTAGGGTGAACTTCTTTAGCATTAGTCCCATTAGGGATGGGGTTCCAGTTAAATCTCTCTGACCTTCTTGGAGGCATTGTTAACACCTAATTTTTGCCCTCCAGGACTAAATTTAATCCTGAATTTCTTCAATTTTTAATAAAATCAAAATATTATTTCATTCGAATAAAAAAATTCAAAATATTTTTTGTACGGAATTTTGTCATTTTAAGTAGTGATTATTTATTATCGTGGTAAGTTATATGAGATAATATAATTTGATTACTTAAATATTTATTCTATGGAATATTGAATTTTAATTAAGGATTATTTTGAAAATAAATATAATGTTAAAATCTTGATTTTAATATAATTTATTATCAAAATAATTTATTCGGATAAATATGTGTTTGATTTTATTAAATCAAGAAGTTCGAGATTAAAAGAAATATTAATTCGTATCGAATTTCAATTTAATTTAGCCAATCTATTAGATTTGACCATAATTGAAATTAAATTGGCCATAATTGTAATGCAATCCGCCAATTGATTTTTAATATGGTTAAAATTAAATAAATTTGGCTAAATTTTAAATCTCAATTGGGGCTAAATTTTAAATAACCCCAAAATTTTCAAAAAACTCTCATAACTTCTACCCAATTCCCACTAAAAATAATTTCAAATTGTCCTACATTGTACTATTTTCCCCAACTTTTTCCTTTCCCAATTCCGAAATTCAAAAATTATACTACATTATACAATTTCTCCCACATTATCTTCCACCTCACCTTATCTTAAATTTTAAATTCCAAAAATACCCCTAAATGGCTTTTCTCTACATTGGTGGATGACAAGAAATAAATCATCATTCTTTCCTATAAATACTTAATTCTCAAATGGTGGAGAAAGAGAAAATAAAACCCTCGTTCTCTCCTATAAATACTACCACTACTTTGGTAGAAAAGGGGGTAGGAAAAGCAAAAAAAATAAGAGGCTAGAAAGGTGAAAAAATCCTTTTGAGCAAAATAGTTATTTTTATTTAGTAAAAATTTTTGTTTCATAAGGTTGGTCGGCTAATCAAAATTTTCGAGTTGCCGGCAACGTTTTCCGGTGGTGGTTGATTCCGACGAAGCTCGTAGTCTCATTTTACTGACCCCAAAAAGGTGTAGTAAACACACCTTTCCTTTTTTTTAGATTTATCATTGTTTTCTTCTTCATCTCTTTCTTCTTCGTAGTTCGTAGTTATAATTTTATTTGCTGGAATTGTTTGTTGTAGATGGCCTTGAAGGCCATAGGACATTGTGATATCAATATTTTAATTATTTTCATGTTCATGATATAAAAATGAGCTAGCAATAGTTTTACGTGCATTTTTAAAATTTATTCTTTAATTATTATAGATAAAGTTTCAATCTTTGCTTAAAAGATGTTCTTATGCTTTGTTTAAACTCATTGTTGGTGGATATGTTTGTTTTTATCATGTAAAGTTTATTTTCTTTATATTAAAAAGAATAGTTAATATTAATTATTTTGCTTTTTGACCTTATTTTTTTTATTATTTTGGATAAAGTTTAGATCTTTGCTTGAAAAACATGTCCATGTCTTGTTTAAACTCATCATTGGTAGATATGTTTGTTTTTAGCATGTATAGTTATTTTCTTTATGTTGGAAAGAATGGTTAATATTGATTGTTTTGACTTTTGACTTTATTCTTTGATTGCTATGTATAAAGCTTTTATCTTTGCTCAAAAAATAAACTCATGCCTTGTTTAAAATCATTGTTGGTGGATATATTTATTTTAGCATGTAAAGTTGTTTCTTTTATGTTGGGAATATAGTTATTATTGTTTGTTTCACCTTAATAAAAATAGTAATTAGTTAAGTCAAGAATTTTTCATTTGCTTGTTAATTATTTTAATGGATTTCAAAATCCTCATATAAGAGATGAAGTGCTAGCTTTATTTTCCATCCAAGATGTTTATTCCTCTTTTGTTCGCATGTTGTCTTGTCAAAATGATGAGAAAGTTCAGACTTTTGTGGCTAAATAGAATTATTTGGATATTTTTGACTCATGCATTGTATGATTGTTGAACGAAATTTAACTTTAAAAGATGCTAAACTTTTATTCTTATTTTCTTACTCCGGATTGTTATATGTGCTCTTTATGTGTGTAAAGACTTGATTCATGTCTCTCCTTTATTCATAATATCAAAAGAAAATCAACGATGTCTTAGAAATATAAACCATAGGTTGTTGCACGTTTTTTCATAAAATGTTGGTTGTAATTTAGATGTATGAATTTTCGTTAATGTCGCTTTAATTGAAATTTAAAGATTCTTTTTCTTGAAAAGTTAACCTTTGTTTTCTTTTGTTATATGGATTAGTGTCTATATTTGTTCAATTTTAGAAGTCATGAGTATTGTTCTTGTTGCATCATCCCTTTACTTTCGCAAGCTTCTATTGTTTGTTTCTCGCATTAATTCATTGAATAAGAATTAATGAGAACATAAGTCATGAGGCATGCAAGTGGATGTCTTCGCTTTGCATTTTATCTATTGACTCTCACTCTTGTTATACGTGTGCAAGTGTGCATATCATTGTAATTCAAAAATTGATTCTTGATATTTTCTTTTGCTTTGAAATATGTAATTATTATGCCTTGAACGCATATTAATTTATTTATCTTTTCTTTGCATGCAAAAAATATCTCGAGTTCAAATGGACTCCTCTACTCTTGCATTTCGTAATGGGTGAATATGACTCACCTCTTCGAGTCAAATCCGAAGTTTAAACCCAAGGTCCACTACATAGCATGCGGGTGCTAAAAGATAGACGAAGAAGGAAAATGGGTTAAAACCCATTGATGAGGTCACTAAGAGACTTGAAAAGTCTCAATTTTTTATAATTGTCTTCTTTTTATTTATTCATTTAGTCATTTATTCATTCATTCATTTGGGCCTCAAAGCCAAAGTTGTATTTTAATACAGGTGAGGTGGATTTTGGGCCTCAAAGGTCTGAAAACTAGCTTAGGACAGGTTGTGGGCCAAAAGCCCAATATTTAGATTAGGACAAGTGCAAGTGGGCCAAAAGCCCAATTAGATTAGGACAGGGTCTATTATTTTGGGCCCAATGGCCTAAGTCTTATATTTTCTCCCCTTTCCTTTTACATGCTTTGTTATTAATTTGTATAGACTTAGTTAAAATCCCTACTAAGTCGTCCAAATCTATTTTACACAAGTCTTTTCCTAAAATCAATTACTTTTCAACAATTAATCTTTCTTTTTGAAGTTCGTCAAAAGATATTTTCAAATAGTCCGGATAGCCGCAAGTTAGCGGATACTCTTGGTGCATTAACAACCTTTCAAAAGTATTAATAGGAACCGCTTACTCAGAATCTTCAAACTTAAATGATTTTTTTTTGTTTTGGATTGTTTAAGTACTTTCTAAAGATTTTCTTAATTCTTTTTCAAATAAATTAAGTGGCGACTCTAAAAGTTAAAATTTCTGCAAAACAGAAATAGCGACTCTACTGGGAATTTTTAACTAGGTTCTAACCAAATGTTTGATTTCATCTTTTGATTAACTGTTTACCTGCTTACGTGTTTGTATGTTTTGATTTTATAGAATTTAATTATTGCATCTCATAGCATAATCCTGCATTGATTTATTAAATTGTTTTAGGGTTTCGTGGATGTCTCGACCCCTGTTGTTCAACTACAAATAAAGTGTTGGAAATACGATGGTTTATTATCACGTGAGGCGTCTGATGGTTGTTCGTATTTCCAAATCCAAGTCGTCCTCTTGGGAACTTAGTTCAAAACCACTCTAGACACGTAGGATAGAGAGAAACTAAAACCCTATTTTCGGCATAAGCCTAGGACGACCCAATACTTGAGAGAGTATTGGGCCCATTAGAAAACTTGTCCTGCGTCTATTAACCCCAGGTCAATTACAGAAGAATCATATTTATGTGTTGAAGAAATATATGTTTGTTTAATCCAATCCAATATCCTTTGGGGTGGGGAGAAGGCTTGATTTGCTTATTTTCGTGTAAGGATGCCTAAATCATACACCAATTTAAAGAGGAATTAAAGCAAACCAAGCAAGAAATTGATCGATTTAGATGGTTGCATCTAGAGCACAGTTATATGGAATTTGCTTGATCATCAACGGATATCACCAATGATAAAAAATGGACAAAGATAAGAGGGCAAAGGCCGATAGCATTCAAGAGCTAGTATTTCTTATCCCCTGTGGGGGACATTGTTATTTTTCTCATGTTATTTTTCCTTTCCCTTAAGATTGTATCCCTGTTGTGCAACTTTTGTAGGCATTTATGCCATTTATATACACCTATGAAGGTTTTTTGGAGGATAATGTATAGGTTTTGAAAAGTATATATTTTCTTCAAATACGTTACGCGAACCTTTGGATCATAAGGGTTACCTAATTAGGATGCACGTTTTTTACAATATATTTGTGTGATATAATTTATGTACTTATACGTGCTATGTTGATTCGAATCAAAAGCGAATTGATCCAATCTCATTTTCCACACAGCATCTCTAGGCAGAAATATATCCCACTATATAAAAGTCTGACCAAACATACTCCAAGTTTCCCAAGTTTCTCAGAAAAATCCAGAGTCATTCTTAAAACTTCCAAAATGATCACTTCCATTTTAGAAAAGTTGACTTTCGAATCAAAAAAAGCCATTATAGTTTTGAACTACGTAGGGCCTGATTTCTCCTTCATCGGATACGTAGGTAGCTTTTCAGCCCGACCCTCATCTTAAAAAAAGTTGTTGTCCTCCACTTTCTTGAAAAAAGTAATAAGATCAGATAGAAGAAAAGTTAAGCCTTCCTGATAAATTCTTCTTATCCATATCATTGAGCAAAACCCTGTTCATTGAAATTCTCGAGTCATCATTACTTCATGGATCAATTCGCATGAGATAAGAAACAACTCTATGTGTTTACTTCCTACCTTATTATCTTGCTTTGCTTATTACTAATGGAATATAACACATCAACATTTGAATTGTTTTTACTTTGCAAGTTATAAAAACTACTCTGTATTGGCACAAAATAGCCCTATTTCACTAGATCAAAGTGAATAAGATCCCCCCCTCTTGATTATAGCTTTGTCACAAGAAAAGAAAAATGACTAGTAGTAAAATTGGGCTCTACCTGTAATTTTTTAAAACCAATAAGTGATGGTCTCGAGGATAAAATAAAGAAAATATGATGGAAGAATTTTTCAAGAAAACCGGAGTCAAGGAAGATGAATTGGAAGAAACATTGCTGAATTGGACTTCCACTTTACTTATTATTCCTCGATCAATAGGTAGCAGTAGTTTAAAACCTATCAATGTCATGTCATGTCTAGAGTTAGACGAACGAAGAGAGGGGAATGATAATGAATAGAAAAAGGTGATAAGAAGCAGTTAGTGGAAGATATACAGGAATTTGAAAAACTGAGATAAGCCCAACTTGGAAAAAACTGAGATAGTCAACTTGGGTGATCATGATAAAATCAAAGAGATAAGTGTTACTGATCACTTAGCAGAAACACGTACAATTCTGATGCGGTAAAGAAATACTATGTTTGAATGATGTTTTAGTTTTATTTATTTGATTTATTTGTAATCGCCTTTATGATAGTATTTGTTTTATGATGTGTAATTGCCTAGAATCATTTTCTTTTTATGTACGAACTACGTTTAACCTGAATTCCCAAGAAAGGGATACGTAGGTGGCCTGTGTCGGCTTCGGTCAACCCCTTAGGAGCATTTATCCTTTCTTTTTATGTACGGACTACGTTTGATATGAATTCTCAAGAAAATAATATGTAGGCGGCCTATGTCAATTTCGGTTAACCTCTTAGGAGAATTTATCCTTTATTCTTATGTACGAACTACGTTTGACCTGAATTCCCAAGAAAGGGATACGTAGGCAGCTTATGTTGGCTTCAGTCAACCCCCCAGGGGAATTTATCCCTTCCTTTTACGTACGAACTATGTTTGACCTGAATTCTCAAGAATGAGACATGTAGGCAGCCTATGTCGGCTTCGGTCAACCCCTTGGAAAAATTTATCATTTCCTTTCATGTATGAACTACGTGATGACCTAAATTCCCAGAAAAGGGATACGTAGGCAGACTATGTCGGCTTCGGTCAACCCATTAGATTTTTCCTATGTCCATAGCATAGTCCTGAACTATGACCTGATTCCTGCTTCAATAGGATACTTAGGCTCCCCAATGGCTCGGTCATATAACCCCAGAAAATGGAAACTGGGGTAGAATTTTTGAGAAGGAATCTCGAAAATTCATAAGAGAAAGATCATCTTCCAAAATCAAAGAGAACGAAGACTAACAAAGACTTCGGATCCTCTCAAGTTGAGATCATCTTAAGCAACTTTAAACTGAGGCAGAAATTTTGAGGAGGTCCTCAAAATTTTCACTAATATATTGTAATATATTTCAAATCCCCCAGCATTAGATATCAAAGTCAAAGTTTTGGAAATCACCAGTTATGACAGAGTCTAGATAGACTAAATTTCCGGTTATGATAGAACTACTAATAGAGAGCCTCAACGATGATGAATCCTTGACAATCCTCCATCAAGTGTCATATATAGTCAAAACCAAGAGGAAGACGTTTATTGAGCTAGTATATGACATGACTGGCATAGATTTTCTAAATCTTTTACAGAAGTTTTGAAACTAGTTTTTAAAGTTAAGACTACTTTTAAAAATCTATGCAAATCTTTTTACTTAGTGATTGCCTAGGCATCTATTGGGATGAGGAGTCAGGGTAGAAGTACCAACATGATGGAGTACTCGAAAGATGGTGAGGAGTGAACCAAGGATTGAAGAAGATCAACACAGAGTAGTTTCACTCAAAACTAATTATTTTCTGTGAATGCAGGGAACAATAAACAAAAATGGAAATCTTTTTTTCAAAACAATCCCCAAGCGGGTTGTGAGCCACACCTAAGAATATAATGCTCAAAAATGATATTCTTAGGTAGCCCAGAAGATGGGTTTAATACCCATTTATTGAGGACCTTTTAACTTGTCTATCTTATTTCCTGAGACCATGAAGGACAAACAAAGGCGCCTTATCTACTTTATGAATATTGTATTTAGAATTCTCTATATAAAAGCAGTCACTAGCATAAGCGAATTTATGTCAATTAAATTTTTACTTTGAGCGCCGGTGCATTCAAGAAAGTCGGCATAATAAATACAATAATCAAAGGATCACTCAATAGGAGGAAGAGCTGAAAGTCAGTCTCAAAATTTGCCTTGAAGAGAAGCAAACGGTATTTGAGTAATCCCCAAACAAGGGTTTTGCCCCCATTTACTTGCATTTGGTAGATGTGTAGAGAAGAATGCTAGCAGAATAAGTCATTCAAATAATGAGGCTCAGTATTTGTCATTTAACTATCATAAAGCTTGATTGTGGTCGCCAATAAGAGTGACATTGTGTCTACTAATTATCTACCTTGAGTATAGGTACATGTAGAAAGCAACACACGGACAAACGAACTTAGGCAAAACTATTTTCAAATCACCAAAAGGGCTATTTCATATCATTGCCGAGGGGGCCATTTCATGCCATTGCCGAGAGGGCCATTGCATATCATCACTGAGAGGACCATTTCATATTATTACCGAGAGGTTTATTTCATACAATTGCCGAGAGCGTCATTGATATCATCGCCAAGAGGTCCATTTCATATCATTTTCGAGAGGGCCATTTCATGCTATTGCTGAGAAGGCCATTGCATATTATCGCCGAGAGGGCCATTTAATATTTGTTAACACGCGAGATATCATACGCTGACGTTGAGGATATTATTAGCATCTAATATCTGTTAACACACGAGATATCATACACTGGTAACGAGGATATCATCAGCATCTAATATCTATTCAAACGTGAGATATCATACACTGGCGTCATGGATATCATTAGCATCTAATATCTGTTGACACGCAAGATAGCATACGATGGCGTCGAGGATATCATCGGTATTCAATATCTATTAACACGCGATATATCATATGTTGTCATCGAGGATATCATTAACATCTAATATCTATTGACACGTGAGATAGCATATGCTGGCATTGAGGATATCATCAGCATCTAATATTTGTTCACACGAAATATCATACACTGACGCCGATGATATCATCATTATTTAATATCTGTTGACATGCAAGATAGCATACATTAGCATCAAGGATATCATCAATATTCAATATATGTTGACACACGAGATATCATACTGTAATGCCCTGAGTCTATACCCCGGACACTATATGGTGCTCATAATCTCGAAGGACCACAAGCTACCCATGATTGGTACCTACTGTAATAACTTTGTAAGAAATACTGTAATGATTACAAAAATAAGGGAAAACATATGCAATAAGGTTCAAATCTATAAATAAATCTGAATGCGGTATCAAAATACCAAAACTGAATATAAGTACTGTAAAACTAAACAACTATCTAAAAAATACTCTAGTCTGGAAAGCCTCTAAACTGTTTGAACTGCGAAGTTGATGGGACAAGTCCCCAACTAACTCCGACTACTGAAAATAATCCTGAAATACTGAAAAATAACAAGCGTGTCCTTGAACTATGAGGACTCACAACTACTCTGAAAGCTGAAGATCTGTACTGCTAAGGGTGCTCTGGAGCCCATGCGTCTGAACCTATGATATAAGATATCACAACGCAAAATACATGTGTCAGTACTTTGAATGTACTGGTATGCTTATTGAGGTAGGTTAAAATGCAAGGGTTCATTTGCATGAATAATACTAACCGAATAACATGCGTATGACTGAATAAGAGTACATGCATGAATACATAGACTGTAACTTAGTTATGATAATACAGAGTACTGAGTCTGAATACTAATAACTGATATTTGAGTTTACTGATACTGTATTACTGATTATCTGAATGAATTTATATAACAATCTCAAATTTTGTAGAACTATACTAAGTTCTGTACTGAGTTGAGTAACTATATTTGATAGTCCTGAATCTGTAGAACTGAACTGAGTTCTATTTTGAGACTGAGATTGAAACTGAGACTGTAGGAGGTAATCATCTAACCG
Source organism: Capsicum annuum (assembly GCF_002878395.1). NCBI lineage: Eukaryota > Viridiplantae > Streptophyta > Magnoliopsida > Solanales > Solanaceae > Capsicum > Capsicum annuum. Next base: position 175,620,567 of record NC_061115.1, on the reverse strand, counting down.
ACATGCCTCTCTATAATCTGATTAGGGTCCAACCTGTAACCCAGTTGGAAGGATGTCAATACTATGCCATAGGTAAGGACAAGCTATGAGTTAACCCTCTCTAACAGGAAGCTCTTTCATCAGCCCTTGCTGGCAAAAAACTCGAATGAGATATATCAACCCTCATAATATTTGGCAGGAATATATCTCAACCTATGCTGGCTACATAGTTCTGTAACACAGGGATTTCGACTAAAGGTCAAACCATATACTGACAGGAATGCCCTCATCCCTGGGCTCGCTTGATGCTGAATCCTACTCCCAACTGAATAGACACTGAACGAATTTCTAGTCTGTACTAGACTGGACTAAAATGTTACTGATAATACTATTTAACTAAACTAAATTGGATTCACTGAGTTCCATTGACTGATGAAATACTACTAAATTTTGTTTGTTGACTGAGTTTACTGAGGTCTCGGCTGAGTACTAAACTAGACCGGACTAATACTGAGTCAACTAAGTTTTTCCTGAGTTCTATGATGGAATGAGAGTACTACTGATCATGACGTGACTGGTACCATTCTATGAATGACTATAGCTTTGGGTAAATAGCTAAATTATCGGATACAAGTACCCCAGGACTCGATAACATAAATTAAGAGACATGGCACAAACTTGAAACATGTAAACTAAGTACTTGATCACCATTCATTCATTGGGTAATTTTAACAAACACTTGTATGACATAAACTTGAATACATGCTAACATGATATAATTCCACTATTCAACTCACATGCTTAATTCGTCAATCACTTGAAAGGCTTAAAATAGTCACATAATACTAATCAACATGTGAGCACACAATTCCAAATAGCAAATTCACAATTTGAAGGCTATAGCATGATCTCACATGATAACACATATAATTCAATTAACCCCACATGAAATTTATCATAAAACATAGATTTGAAGCCCAACTAATCATTATAAACATGAATATTATCAAACCCAACATGGAATTCATAAATTTCATATACTTGATATTTAAAAATAGTTTCTTGGACTCCAAGGGTGGAAGGGACCCTTGGATGAACACTTCACATACCCTAGTGCTTGAATTCTGAGGGATTGATGGTGAGTTCTTGAGTTCTTAATTTGAAATTGAATCTCCTAGGGTTCTTATTCTTGAGTATTTTGAGGAATAATGAGTATAATTGCTCTCCAAAGGGTTTAAATTTGTGTTTTGGTGGCTGAAGGTTGAGGGAAAAAAACCAATTACCCCCAAGGAAGCCTTCTTTCAATGACTGAAAAATTGTGTTACCAGCGTGCAGGCCGACGCGCCGCATCGTTGGCATTAACACGATAGCCAATGCGCTACATCGGTTCACTAGAATTTGCACTGGAGCTGGGGGGAAATCATCCATCTATGCGATGGTCGACGCGACGCGTCGAGATCGCATCGACCTACTGTTTTGGGCACTTAGACATGGTTTAAACGAGGTCTGAAAAATTCAAAACTCGTCCGAGAATACCTGTTGACCTTCCTGATCATGAATTAACTTGAATATCAATATTTAATGGATGAAAAAGTCTTTAAATAAGATTTCCAACTTTCAAAGGCTAAAATGACATTAAGTTTGAATACTTAGCTAAAATATTTTAAGTCTTTGACCCCTTGACAAGCCTAAAGGACTGATTTAAGCTAAGAATTTTGTGGGGTCTTAATTATCTACCCCTTGGGAACATTCATCCTCGAATGAGACGCTGAGACTGAGAATACAGAGAGATTGGGCTTAGACACTAGGAATAAACAATTGAAGCATGGTTGCATGATTGAGATCACTGATACACTAAATTATCATACTAAACATGCATATCTGATGCATGAGTACATAGATGAACATGATTCATGAATGCATGACTGGGATTATTGATAAGCTGAGTTTCTCATACTGGACATGCATATCTGATGCATGAATACATGACTATGACTCATGAACATATGACTGATCATGCAATGGTAATTAATACCAAGTTTGTAACTGAAATCTGGACATAAAATTGAATAAGTTTAAGAAAAACTATTACCTTGAGCCGGGTCTTGATTAGCAGAGAAGAGGTGAGGATAGTTGGTCTGTATTTCTACTTTTGTTTCCCAAGTATCTCCCTCAACTATCCTCACCTCTTCTCTGCTAATCAAGACCCGGCTCAAGGTAATAGTTTGATTAGAGGGACTTCTTTATTCCTCAGTCTATGAATCTGATCATCAAGGATTTTAACTGGAATCTCTTCATAAGAGAGACTGTTCTAAAAATCTATGCCCTCTATAGGGACTACGACTATTAGGTCACCTATGCATTTCTTTAGCAAGGAGACATGGAACACTGGATGCACTAAAGATAGATCTAAAGGTAACTCAAGCTCGTAAGCTACCTCTCTGAAACGGCTGAGAATTCGGTAAGGACCGACATATCGGGGACTGAACTTCCCTTCTTTCCAAACCATTTCACTCTTTTCATAGGAGAGATTTTTAGATACATAAAATCTCCAATCTCAAACTTGAGATCCTTTCTGTGCACGTGTGTGTACTATTTCTGTCGGCTCTGAGTTGTCTTAAGCCTTTACCTGACCAACTGAACTTTCTTTAAGGTATCGAATACTAAGTCAGGCCCTATCACTGTGGCCTTTTCTACTTCAAACCAACCAATGAGAGATCTACAACACCTTCCATAAAGCACCTCAGACGGAGCCATCTGAATACTGGAGTGATAGTTATTGTTATATCCAAACTCAATCAAAGAAAAGTTGTCATCCCAACTACCCTTAAATTCTATTGCACAAGCTCGTAGCATATCTTTTAAAGTCTGAATGGTCCTTTCTGCTTGACTATCCATCTAAGGGTTAGAGGTTGTACTGAGGTGAACTCGGGTACCAAGACCCTTTTAGAATGCCTTCCAGAAGTGAGAGGTAAACTAGGTACCTCTGTTTGAGATAATAGATAATGGAACATCGTACAATCTGAACGACTCCCTGATATAGAATTTGGTGTAATCCTCGACTGAATATGAGGTATGGACTGGAAGAAAATAAGCGGATTTGGTCATCCTATCAACGATGATCCAAACTGAATTATGCTAACGATGAGTATGAGGCAAACCCATCATAAAGTCCATGTTCACTTCTTCCCATTTCCAGATGGGAATACTGAACTCCTGCATAGATCTACTAGGCTTTTGATGCTCAATCTTAACTTGCTGACATGTTGAGCACTTAGCCACAAACTTTGCAATATCTTTTTTCATCCCACTAGACCAATAGATCTTCTGCAGATCGCAGTACATCTTAGTGGCCCCTGATGAATCAAGTAGCATGCACCATACGCTTCTGCAAGAATTCGGTGCCTTAAGTCATCTACGCCTGGAACACATAGCCAACCCTGGCAATGCAGCACACCATCTCCCCTTTGGAAGAAAACCTCTACTTTCTGATCTCTGTCTAATTCTTTCAACTTGACTAGACTGGGATACCTATCCTATTTTTCCTTTTCTTTGGAAACTAAGGATGATTCTGAGCTACTCTGCACACACACTACCTTTTGCTGAATCGACTAAGAGGATACCTATTCGGGCTAGTTGATGAACTTCCTGTGTTAACTTTTTCTTATTGTCCTCAACATGGGCAACTCTACCCATAGACATTCTAATGAAAGCATCATCCACTACATTGGCCTTTCTCGGATGATACAGGACACTCATGTCGTAGTCTTTTAACAACTCTAACCACCATTTCTGACAATGGTTGAGGTCTTTTTGAGAGAACACATATTGTAGATTCTTGTGATCTATGAACACATCAACATGCACCCCATACAAGTAGTGTCTCCAAATCTTTAAGGCAAAAACTACCACTGCTAACTCAAGATCATGAGTAGGATAATTTTTCTCATAGGGCTTAATCTGTCTAGAGGCGTAGGATATGACCTTACCTCTCTGCATCAAAATGCACCCCAAACCAACTTTGAAGGCATCACAATACACAACAAAGCCATCTGAACCATTTGGTAGGGTCAAAACTAGAGTTGTAGTAAGTCAAGTTTTCAACTCCTGAAAACTCTTCTCGCAAGAATCTGACCATAGGAATTTGACTTTCTTTAGAGTCAATCTGGACATAAGGGATGCAATAGACAAAAATTCCTCAACAAACCATCAGTAATAGCCAGCCAACCCTAAGAAACTCCTGGTATTTGATGGAGATATGGGTTTAGGACAGTTTCTCACTGCCTCAATCTTTTGGGGATCAACTCTAATGCCATCATCAAATATACTATGGCCAAGGAAAGCTACTGTCCTTAGCCAAAATTCACACTTACTGAATTTGGTGAATAACTGATGATTTCTAAGAGTCTATAATACTATTTTGAGATGGTCTGTATGATCATGTTCACTGCAGGAGTAAACAAAGATATCATCTATGAAGACTATAATTAACATGTCCAAGTACTACTTGAACACACGATTCATCAAGTTTATGAAAGTTGCTGGGGCTTCGGTAAGACCAAAGGATAATACTAAGAATTCGAACTGACCATACCGAGTTCTGAAGGCCATCTTTGGGATGTCACATTCCCTAACTTTGAGCTGATGATAGCTTGATCTGAGGTCTATCTTAGAGAAATAGCTGGCACCCTAAATTTGGTCAAACAAGTCATCAATTCTGGAAAGTAGATACTTGTTCTTGACCGTGACTTTATTTAGCTGACGGTAGTCTATACACATTCTGAGAGAACCATCTTTCTTATGCACGAATAAGACTGGCGCGCCCCACGGAGACATATTGGGTCTGATAAATCCCTTATCTAGGAGATCCTTTAACTACTCTTTCAATTCTCTGAGTTTTACTAGAGCCATTCTGTATGGCAGAATAGATATGGGCTGAGTATTTAGGAGAAGATCTACTCCGAAATCAATTTCCCTTTCAGGAGGAACTCCGAGAAGATCTTCGGGAAACACATTTAGGAATTCACAAGCTACTGACACTGATTCAAGAGTTGAGGTTTCTAAACTAGAGTCTTGGACTCGAACAAGATGGTAGTCACATCCCTTAGATATCATTTTTCTAGCTTGAAGGTAAGAAACAAACAACCCCTAAGTGCTGAAGTACTACCCCTCTACTCTAGGATGGGTTTATTCGAACATTGAAACTAGTCAATTCTATTTTTGCAGTTGACTGAGGCATAGCAGGAATGAAGCCAATCCATGCCAAGAATGACATCAAAATCAGTCATCTCTAATTCGACTAAGTCTACTGAAGTGAATTTCTGAGATATCATAATCAGACAGTTCCTGTATACCCATCTGACTGTGATGGATTTTCCTACTGGGGTAAAGACTAAAAAAGGCTCTACTAAATTTTAGGACTGACTCTGAAATCAACTACTATATATGGAGTAACAAAGGACAAGGAAGCTCCTAGATCTAGCAAAGCGCAAACATGCAAATGATAAAATTATAATGTACCAGTAACCACATAATGAGAAATATCCTGATCCTATTGGGACTGGAGAGCATAGAGTCTGTTTAGGCGTTGCCCACTGGTGGCACTGAAAGAGGCACCCTGCTGATTCGAGTGACCGGACTGAGCTGGGGGACGGGTATGCTGACTCTGCAAACCCACCTAAGGAAATTGTCTGACTCTGTGTCCTGGTTTACCATATGCAAAACACATATCGCTGCCATCTCTACAGATATCCTGGTGGTTTCTGCCACACTTCTGACAAAGGGGATTGGTTCGAGCACTGCTAACACTACACTGGGGCTTAGGGACTCGTGCCTTATCTCTGTTTCCATCTCTGAATTTTAGCACCAGAGAACTGGCTAAGGACGGAGATGGAACTAAGGATTTCGGGCAGAACTGAGAACGATTCCCACCCTCTGACTTAAGCTGAGCAAAACTAAAACTACCTATTCTCTCTCTCTTGTTCTCCCTCTCCTTCTCTTTATTCTTGGCTTCTCTATTTGATGGGCATGGACCATGATCTTGGCTATGTCCATCTTTTTTATCAGCATTGTAGTCCTACACTTTTTGACCACACTGCTAGATACCACAGACATAAACTTACTCATCTTAGATCTGCTACAACATGCGGGGCATATCTGGCTAACTGAGTAAACTTGAGAGAATACTCCTATACTTTCATATTTCCTAGCTTCAAATTAATAAACTCCAAAGCCTTTACTTCACTCAAATCTAGTGGAAAGAACCTATCTAGAAAAGTAACTGTGAACTCCTCTCATTCTATGGGCCCTGCATCTACAACCCTTTCTATTTTCTACTATTTCAACCACGAGTGAGCCACATTTTGTAATTGATATGTGGCCAAAAGCACTCTCAACAATAGTCACCCTCATGATATCAGTAACCTTCTGCACCTGGTCAAGAAATTTGTAAGGGTCGTCTTCTGACTTAGACCCGATAAATGATGAAGGGTTTATTTGAGTGAAGTCCCGAATCCTGATAGAAGTAGTAGTGGCCATTGGGTTGGCCAGAACTACAGCTGATCATTCATTCTGGTCTACCACAGAATGAGCTAGGGTGGTGAAGGATGCTCTGAACTCTGTGTGGGAGACATGCTCGCCCAAAGGATCTGGATGGATGGGATGAGCGGTTGACTGGTCTCCCGTTCCTCTTTCCTGAGTCCTCTTTGGAGGCATCTTATTTAAATGAAAGAGAAACTAGGATTAGAAAGAGAGTGTAACTGGAGCTCATGCTCACTTGCACGACATGAATACTAAAACAAGGGAAACTATTCCTAAAACACCTCGTAGCCTCCTATCCATAAGTGTGGCAAGCTACACACCCATACATAAGACTCTACTAGATATGGTTTTTAGACTTCCTAGGACTCTTTTGAAACTTACGCTTTGATACTAAGTTTGTAATGCCCCGAGTCTGCACCCCAGACACTACACGGTGCTCATAATCCTGAAGGACCACAAGCTAACCCATAACTGGTACCTGTTGTAATAACTTTGTAATAAATACTGTAATGATTGTGTAAATAGGTAGAAACATATGCCATAAGGTTCAAATCTATAAAGAAATTTGAATGCGGTATCAAAATACCAAAACTAAATATAAGTACTGTAAAACTGAACAACTGTCTGAAAATACTCTAGTCTGGAAAGCCTCTAAACTGTCTGGACTGTGGAGTTGATAGGACAAGTCCCTAACTAACTCTGACTACTAAAAATAATACTGAAATATAGAAAATAACAATCATGTCCTCAAACTATAAAGAGTCACCACTACTCTGATTACTGAAAATCTGAACTGCTAAGGGTGATTTGGAGCCCTTGCGTCTGAACCTATAATATAAGACATCATAGCACAAAAAGCATGCGTCAGTACTTTGAATATACTAGTATTCTTAGTAAGGTAGGCTAAAATTCATGGGTTTATATACATGAACAATACTAACTGAATAACATGAGTATGACTGAATAAGAGTACATGCATGAATACATAGACTGTAACTGAGATCGTGATAATACTGAGTATAGAGTCTGAATACTAATAACTAATATCAGAGTTTACTGATACTGTATTATTGATTATCTGAATGACTGTATCTGACATTCCCAAATTCTGTGGAACTATACTGAGTTCCGTACTGAGTTGAGTAACTATATCTGATAGTCCTGAATATGTAGAACTGAACTGAGTTCTATTCTAACACTGACACTAAAACTGAGAGTGTGGGAAGTAATCGACTAACTGTCATGACCCTCTCTAATATGATTAGGGTCCAACATATAGCCCCAATTGGAAGGGTGTCAATACCGTGCCACGGGTAAGGACAAGTTGTGAGTTAACCCTCTCTGACATGAAGCTCTTTCGTTAACCCTCGCTGGTAGGATAACTCAAATGACATATATCAACCCTTATGATATCTGGAAGGAAGATATCTCAACCTACGCTGGCTATGTAGTTTTGTAATACAAGGATTGCTACTAAGGGTCAAAATCTCTACTGGGGAATGACCCTATCCCTTGGCTCGCTCGATGTTGAATCCTACTCCTAACTGAATAGATACTGAACTAATTTCTAGTCTATACTAGGCTAGATTAAACTATTACTGCTAATACTATTTAACTAAACTGAACTAGATTCACTGAGTTCTGTTGACTAACGGAATACTACTGAATTCTGTTAGCTAACTGAGTTTACTGAGGTCTCGGCTGAGTACTGAACTAGACCGGACTAATACTGAGTCTACTGAGTTTTTCCTGAGTTCTGTGACTGACTGAGAGTACTACTGATCGTGAAGTGACTGGTACCGTTCTATGGCAGACCATGGATCTAGGTAAACAACTAAATTATTGGGTAGAAGTACCCCCAGGACTCGATAGCATAAATTAAGAGCCATGGCACAAACTTGAAGCATGTAAACTAAGTACTTGATCATCATTCATTCACTGGGGCATTTTAACAAACACTTGTATGGTATAAACTTGAATACATGATATAATTCCACTATTCAACTCACATGCTTAATTCATCAATCACTTAAAAAACATAAAATAGGCACATAATACTAATCAACATGTGAGCACACAATTCCAAATATCAAATTCACAATTTGAAGGCTTTAGCAAGATAACACATATAATTCAATTAACCCCACATGAAATTTATCATGAAACATGAATTTGAAACCCAATTAATCATTATAAACATAAAAATTATCAAACCCAATATGGAATTCATGAATTTCATATACTTGATGTTTAAAAATAGTTTCTTGAACTCCAAGGGTGGAAGGGACCCTTGGATGAATAGTTCACATACCCTAGTGCTTGAATTCTGAGGGATTGATGTTGAGTTCTTAAGTTCTTGATTTGAAATTAAATCTCTTAGGGTTCTTGTTCTTAAGTATTTTGAGGAATAATGAGTATAATTGCTCTCCAAAGGGTTTAATTTCGTGTTTTGGGGGCTGAAGGTCGTGGGAAAAAGAGCCAATTACCCCAAAGGATGCGGTCTTGTAATGACTAAAAAACTGTGTTACCGACGCACAGGTCAACGCGTCGCATCGTTGGCATCAAAGCGATAGCCAATGCGCTACGTCGAGTCCGCATTGGTTCACTGGAATTTGCACTGGAGTTGGGGGAAAATCATCCATCGACGGGATAGTCGATGCGACGCGTCGAGATCGCTTAGACCCACTATTTTTGGCACTCAAACATGGTCTAAATATAGTCTGAAAAATTCAAAACTCATCCGAGAACACCTATTGACCTTTCTGTTCATGAATTAACTTGAATATCAGTATTTAATGGATGCAAAGGTCTTGAAATAATATTGTCAACTTTCAAAGGCTAAAATGACACTAAGTATGAATACTTAGCTTAAATATCTAAGTCTGGGACCCCTTGACAAGCCTAAAGGACTGATTTAAGCTAAGAATTTTGTGGGGACTTACATATACACTGACGTCAAGGATATTATCAGCATATAATATCTATTGATACGCGAGATATCATATGCTAGCGTCGAGTATATAATTAGTATCTAATATTTGTTGACACGTGAGATAGCATACGCTGGCATCGAGGATATCATTAGTATTCAATATCTATTGACACACGATATATCATACATTGGCATCGAGGATATCATCAGTATCTAATATCTATTGACACGCAAAATAGCATATGCTGGCATCAAGGATATCATCAGCATCTAATATCTATTGACATATGAGATATTATACGCTGGAACCGAGGATATCATTATTATTTAATATCAGTTAACATGCGAGATAGCATACGCTGGCATTGAGGATATCATCAGTATTTAATATTTGTTGACACGCGAGATAGCATACACTGGCGTCGAGGGTGTCATCAGCATCTAATATTTGTTGACATGCGAGATAGAATACGCTGGTGTCGAGGATATCTCATCATTTTATGAATCAGCATCTGAATACATCAAAAGCACATGATTCAAAGGGATGGCTTTAAGTCGCTATCTGAAAGCAAATGACATATGAGATTTCCTAGAAATTGACAATCCTAGGGGCATCTATAAGTCATTTTATTTGAAATAAAGATAGTGTGCAAGATTACCTATGAGTTGATAGTCCATAGGTCATCCGTAAGCCGCAACAACATCTTGATCGGATAGTATGCAAGGTTACCCTAACATCAATAGTTTGAAGGCTATCCATAAGTCAGAACTAAATCCTTATCAGAGAATATGTGAGATTATCAAATTGATATGTCCAAGGGTTCTCTATAAGCGGCATCATATCCAAGATCGATTATGTACAGGATTACCCAAGGACTAGTAATTTGAGAGATATCCATAAGTCATATTGTATCCAAGGTTGGATGATATGCAGGAACACCTGAAAGCTAGCGATTGGAGGGATATCTGTAAGCCATCTATTATCCAAGGACGGATAATGTGCAGGATTACCTAAAAGCTAGAAATTCAAAAAATATCTATAAATCGCCTCATATCCAATATCAAATAATGCGCAAGATTATCCAAAGATTGATAATTCAAGGAAAATCTATAAGTTACATCGATACAAAAGATGGGCAAGACTTACCCGAAGGTCACATGGAAAGAATTATTGTCAATAATCGGAGATGTTTTCATGCCACATACGACAAGCATTATAGGTGACCAAAAAGGTTACCACATCGGCACAAAATTACACGATTCTAGGGACCGTTCTGCATAAAGTATCGTGGTGTCCAAGAGGGCCACCCCACTTTGAAGACATATTCACTCAAAAAATGAGATAATTATGCTACAACCAAGAGGGTTGTTGTGTCTGTTGCTGTAAGTTATCTCTTTCCAAACAGGTATATGAAAGGATGACTTCACTTTTCAGGCAACAACTCACGTGGAGATCTGGTAAACACTATATACCTCTTTTGTGAATTATGTTTAGCACTAACACTCTTTGTTTGAAACATTGTTGAGAGCATCCGAGAGGATGAAAATCTCAAAACAAAATCACAAGTGTGAACAACTCCAGATAGGATGCAGCATAACGTGGAACTCTTTCTTAGCAGAAAAATAGGACATAGTCTAGAGAGGGACGTCAAACTCTTTAGATGCGAGCAAAAAAACGATCGCCACCACCATCCAACCACACCCCTATTAGAAGGCATGTGGGTATTTTGGGATATTCTGGTTTCAGCTTCACCTTCGGGATATTTCCAAACTCATGTCGAGGGTAACCTTCTCTTTATTTCAAATCTGGGTGACAATATACTTAGAGTTTTGGAAATTATGTCCTCGTAAGTTCTTGTCTATGGATGTGAAGGATCCCACATTTATGGTTAAGAGGTTACAATCCTCTTTTCCGCAACTTGATCAACTTGTCACTCATTCTGAGCCAAAGATCATCTGAAATAAAAGAGTATCTTTTCTACCAATTGAGTCAAACTATAAGCAGTCTGATTCCCTGAGTCTCATGGATATGTAGATTGGGATCTATATAGAAAAATCGATTGCATTCCAACCTCCCCCCAAATCCCTTTATTCCCCAGTATTTCAGTTCCATCAAAAACTCCAAAATTGATATAGTTGGTGAATTTTTTTAAAATTGTGCTTTAAATCCAGCTTTATGAACTACAAGTGGCCTAAATTCTCATATAATCTGAGATATGTAGGAAACTTGATACCAGGGTCCGGCCATAACTCCATGAAACTCGTGCGAAAGCCAACCTCTTTTAGATTTAAATTTATGGTCGGATAAAAATTAGGAATGTCAACCTCCCTTTGCCCAGGGTTACTTGCATCCACCCTACCCAAAGGGAGGGTGCAGTTGCTTACACCTAATTTTTTCCCTTCAAGACTAAATTTAATCCTGAGTATCTTTGGTTTTTGTAATACCCGTGCTTTTTTCCTAGCTAGAAATTATCTCAAGGATGTTAGGACTTACTTTAAAATGTAAACCTATCTTTGTACACGCGGTATTTTTTGAGATTTTCACTTTCTATCACGTGGGAAATTCAATCAGCTTTCCAACGGTACCAATTTTGTCCAAATACGACATCAGGCGAGGAAGATATGGATGTTTTACTTGGAATTGTCGGAAATACCCAGGTATGATGGCCAAGTTGATGGACCGCCACATAAGTAAAGAACCGCCACTTTGACCGTCACAGCCAAGGCATTTGAGCCACATACTTGATAAGGACTGATGGATGAGTTGACGGACTGTTAAAGTTGTGACAGACCGTCATCCAGGCCATCAACTCTTCTCCAGTGAACCCCATTTCTGGTTCACGTCTAATGGGCTAAGTGATGGACCGTCAAGTGTTTGACGGACCGCCAGTCGAACCATTACAGCCACGTTCAGTTTATTTTCAGGTTATTTTAACAGGGGTATTTTGGTCACTTACCACTCGCCTATATACCTAGATGAGTCCAAATTCAACCATTTTGCTCATTGTTATTCCACAAACAAAAACTAGGGTTTCTCTTTGAATTTAATCCCCAAGAACAAGACCTAATCCTCTTCAAGAATCGAAGGATTTCAAACCCTTCAAGTTCAAAAACGTCAAGAACCCTGAGTCAGGTATGCGTAGTGTTCATCTATGGATCCAATCCATTCATAGAGCTCAAGGACCATGTTTTAAATATTATTTTGTGAACTTTTTGTGGTGATATGAGAATGTACATGTTGATTATTGTTGTTTAAGTTTCAAGATGATATATAGAGGTGTTTTCATGGAATATATATGATTGTTAGTTGAAAACTATGAACTTTAGGTGGTGTAAAATGGTGCAAGTTATGAAACATACCTATGCCTTAAAGAATGCATGCAAGGTGTTCGATAAAATGCTTAGGATGCTAGAAATTCATGTTTATATGGTTCCATGATGTATAAATGACAGGTCCACGTTATCTATATACTTTAATATGAATTCCATGCTTTTCATGTATTGCTATAATTATGGTATGAAGCATGTGTGATAATGGAGAAATTCAATATGCACATGAAATATAGCTATGCACTCCCTACCATGCTTAATATGTTGAGGAACTACATGATGTATAATATCCCCTATTTATGATAATGTGAATTGTGGACTCCAATCTTATGATCAAGTTAGTCATGTTGTATCAGTTTTATTTCATCGAGTCCTAGGGGTATTCTACCCAAAAACTATAGATGTGTGCCTAGAGCCATGTCATGTTTCACGATATACAAAATTAATCCATGATTTAATAGAATTCAGTCAGTCATGTGACTCAGAAAACCTCATGGTCTCAATCAGTTATCAAATATCAATAGTATTCCATCAATCAACAGAATTCAGTAAGTTTCACTCACGTACAATCAGTTAAATTATGTTTAATCTCTTTAAATGGGAGTAGGAGTTAGCACCGAGTGAACCCAAGGATAGGAACTCACCTGTATATGACGGTGTGATCTTAGCAGTCATCCTTCCGTTCCAGAACTATGTAGCCAGCATAGGTTAATACATCGCAGTCTATTATATGAGGGTAGATGAGGTGGCTTAACCTGTTATATGATGGTTCCCACCGTTCTCACTAGAGTTACCTGTTATATGAGGGTTGCTTACATGTTGCCCTTACTAGTGGCGCGGTATTGACACCCTTCCAGTCAAGGCAGAGATTGGACCCCAGCTTAGCCATAATGGCCATATGGGGCATGTCGATTAAACAACTACCTCCCACAGTTTCAGACTCAGTCTCAGTAAAAGAACTCAGATAGTTCTCGATATAGTCAAATTTAGTTATAGTACAAAACTCACATAGTTCCATCAGACTCAGGACTGTCAGACACAATCACCCATGTTGATAGAACCATAGTTTCAGTCATGTCAGAAATCAGTAAATCATGTATTAGCATACAGATCTAGCTATCACGTACTCACGATCTCAGCTACTATATATGTATGTTTATACTCTCACATTCATATCAGTCAGTCAATTAGCATTGTTCATACATGTAAACCCTTTTGCATTAGCCTACCCCACTCGTATACTCAGTACTCCAATTGTACTGATGCATTTGCACTATGGTGCTTTCTTTCATATTACACCATAGGTTTAGAGACACGAGCTCCAGATCAGCAGAGCATCCAGCCGCAGAGTTGCAGTGAGTCCTCATCCATTTGAGGACGATATTAGTTTATTTCATTTATTATTTCAGCTCAATTTTGTTAGACGGAGTTAGTTAGAGATATATTCCTTCAACTCCCTATTCAGATAGTACTTAGAGGCTTTCATATTCAGTATTCAGATTTAGTTCAGAGTTGATTCAGTTTTCAGTTGTTTTGGGTATCTTTCACCCATGTGGATATTATTTTTTGACAGATTTTTATTCAGTTGAACCTTATGGCCTACCTGTTCATGTTTCCTGCACTATTATGTTGTATATTGCAGTGTATAGGTACAGATATCAATCAAGGGTTCGCTTGTGGTCCCTCAGGGTCATAAGCATCGTGTAGCATTTTGATTCAGATAATCGGGGCGTTATAGTTTTTAATAAAATTAAAATATTTATTTCATTCGAATAAAAATATTTCAAAATATTTTTTGTACGTAATTTTGTCATTTTAAGTAGCAATTATATATTATCGTACTCAGTTATACGAGTTTATTTAATTTGATTGCTTAAATATTTATTCTATGGATTATTAGATTTTAATTAAGGATTATTTTGAAAATAAATAAACTGGTTAAAATCTTTATTTTAATATAATTTATTATCAAAATAATTTATTCGGATAAATATGTGTTTAATTTTATTAAATCAAGAAGCTTGGGATTAAAAGAAGTATTAATTCATATCGAATTTTAATTTAATTTAGCCAACATTATTTTTGGCCATAATTGAAATCAAAATGGCCATAATTGTAATGCAATCAGCCAATTGATTTTTAATATGATCAAAATTAAATAAATTTGGCTAAATTTTAAATAACCCCAAAATTCCTAAAAAACTCTCATAATTTCTACCCAATTACCACCAAAAATAATTTCATATTGTACTCCATTGTACTATTCCCCCCCCCCCCCCCCCCAACTTTGTTCTTTCCCAATTTTGAAATTCAAAAATTGTACTACATTGTATAATTTCCCCCACATTATCTTCCAACCCATTTTATTTTTAATTTTTAAATTCCAAAAATACCCCTAAATGGCTTTTCTTCCACATTGATGGATGACAAGAAATAAATCATCATCCTTTCCTATAAATACTTTTCTTCCACATTGGTAGAGAAAGAGAAAATAAAAAGGTCATTCTCTCCTATAAATACTACCACTACTTTGGTAGAAAAGGGAAAGGGAAAAGCAAAAAAAAGAAGAGAGGCTAGAAACGTAAAAAAATCCTTTTGAGCAAAATAGTTATTTTTATTTAATAAAAATTTTCATTTCATAGAGTTGGTCGGCTAATTAAAATTTTTGAGCTGCCGACGATGTTTTTTGGTGGTGGTTGATTCCGACGAAACTCGTAGTCTCATTTTGCTGCCCCAAAAAAGGTAAACACACCTTTCCTTTTTGTAGTTTTATCATTGTTCTTCTTCATTTTTTTTTCTTCGTAGTTCGTAGTTATAATTTTATTTGTCAGGATTATTTGTTGTAGATGGCCTTGAAGGCCATAGGACGTTGTGGTATCGATATTTTAATTATTTTCATGTTCATGATAAAAAAAATGAGCTAGCAATAGTTGTACGTGCCTTTTTTAACTTTATTCTTTGATTATTATAGATAAAGTTTCAATCTTTGCTTAAAAGATGTACTTATGCTTTGTTTAAACTCATTGTTGTTGGATATGTTTGTTTTTATCATGTAAAGTTATTTTCTTTATGTTCAAAAGAATAGTTAATATTGATTATTTTGTCTTTTGACCTTATTTTTTGATTATTTAGAATAAAGTTTAGATCTTTGCTTGAAAAGCATGCCCATGTCTTGTTTAAACTCATTGTTGGTAGATATGTTTGTTTTTAGCATGTAAAGTTATTTTCTTTATGTTGAAAAGAATAGTTAATATCGATTGTTTTACCTTTTGACTTTATTCTTTGATTGTTACGTATAAAGTTTTGATCTTTGCTCAAAAAACGAACTCATGCCTTGTTTAAAATCATTGTTGGCGGATATGTTGTTTTAGCATGTAAAGTTATTTCTTTTATGTTGAAAATATAGTTATTATTGTTTGTTTCACCTTAATAAAAATAGTAATTAGTTAAGTCAAGAATTTGTCATTTGCTTGCTAATTATTTTAATGGATTTCAAAATCCTCATATAAGAGATGAAGTGCTAGCTTTATTTTTCATCCAAGATGTTTATTCCTCTTTTGTTCGCATGTTGTCTTGTCAAAATGATGAGAAAGTTTAGACTTTTGTGGCTAAATAGAATTATTTGGATATTTTTGACTCTTGCATAGTATGATTATTGAACGACATTTCACGTTTAGAGATGTTAAACTTTTATTCTTATTTTCTTACTCCGGATTGTTATATGTGCTCTTTGTATGTGTAAAGACTTGATTCATGTCTCTCTTCTATTCATAATATCAAAATAGAATCAACGATGTCTTAGAAATATAAATCATAGGTCGTTACACATTTTTTCATAAAATATTAGTTGTAATTTAGATGTATGAATTTTTGTTAATGTCGCCTTAATTGAAATTTAAAGATTCTTTTTCTTGAAAAGTTAACCTTTGTTTTCTTTTGTTATATTGATTAGTGTCTATAGTTGTTCAATTTTAGAAGTCATGAGTATTTTTCTTGTTGCATCATCCCTTTACTTTCGCAAGCTTACGTTGTTTGTTTCTCTCATTAATTCATTGAATATGACCTTCTTCCTTTTACCTTTATTCATTCTTAATTTGAACATAAGCCATGAGGCATGCAAGTGGATGTCTTTGCTTTATATTTTATCTATTGACTCTCACTCTTGTTATACGTGTGCAAGTGTACATATCATTGTAATTCAAAAATTGATTCTTGATATTTTCTTTTGCTTTGAAATATGTAACTATTATGCCTTGAACGCATATTTATTTCTTTATCTTTTCTTTGCATGCAAAAAATATCTCGAGTCCAAATGGACTCCTCTCCTCTTGGATTTCGTAATGGGTCAATGAGGCTCACCTCTTCGAGTCAAGTCCGAAGTTTAAACCCAAGATCTGCTACATGACGTGCGGGTGCTAGAAGATAGACGAAGAAGGAAAATGGGTCAAAACCCATTGATGAGGTTACTAAGAGACTTGAAAAGTCTCGATTTTTTATTATTTTCTTTTTATTTATTTATTTAGTCATTTATTTATTCATTCATTTGGGTCTCGAAGCCAAAGTTGTATTTTAATACAAGTGAGGTGGATTTTAGGCCTCAAAGGTCCGAAAACTAGCTTAGGACAAGTTATGGGCCGGAAGCCCAATATTTAGATTAGGACAGGTGCAAGTGGGCCAAAAGCCCAATTAGATTAGGACAGGGTCTATTGATTTGGGCCCAATGGCCTAAGTCTTATATTTTCTCCCCTTCCCCTTTTACATGCTTTGTGATTAATTTGTTTAGACTTAATTAAAATCTCTACTAAGTTGTCCAAATCTATTTTACACAAGTCTTTTCCTAAAATCAATTACTTTTCAACAATTAATCTTTCTTTTTGAATTTAGTCAAAAGATATTTTCAAACAGTTCAGATAACTGCAAGTTAGCAGATACTCTGGGTGCATTAACAACCTTCTAAGAGTATTAATAGGAACCGCTTACTCAGAATCTTCAAACTTAAATGATTCATTTTTGTTTTGGATCGTTTAAGTACTTTATAAAGGTTTTCTTAATTCATTTTCAAATAAATTAAGTGGCGACTCTAAAAGTCAAAATTTCTGCAAAATAGGCATGATCTAAAATGAAGAAAAATTTAGAAGTTAGGAGGATTCTATCGAAACTAGACTATATAGAACGAACTAGAACATAAAAAAATGAAAAAGATTCCTAAATGTCTCGCAGCCTCTCCCTTATAAGTGTGGTGCGATACATACTCATAAAATGAAAGTTGCTTGACATAGCTCCATAGACATCCTGAGACCCTAAAACTGGCTCTGACACCAAGCTTTTCATTGATCGAGCTGAGGCCCTGACCGCGACGGGTATCCATACTCATGAGTGTCGGAGAATGCCCCTTAGTGTTGCCACATAACATGTTCAAAAATCAAAGTAAGTTGCTGAAAAATAAACTCATTCAAAAGGATTCAATTACATAAAACAATGATCCCAAACTTTGAAATTATTACATCAAATCTCCTAACCAATCTTGTCTATGAATCCTCTAGTATAATGAAATATGACTAATCCAGGACAAGACCCCGACAATACAATAAAATTAAAAATACCAAAAATCCAAAATAGTCCATCTTTCAAAATATGGAGGGCTCACAAACTCTGAAATGTCTGAACAAATCCTAAAGCTGCATCGGATGGTGAGAATGTGTCTCTGAACCTATATCATGATATGATGCAGCCGCTCGAGGACGGCCAATATGTGGAGTGTATTGACACGTAGAACAATCCAAAATAAAATATGCTATATACAAAATAGTCATGAGCATAGAAAACAAATCACAATATAGAAGTCAAAACATACGGACATAAGTAAAGATTTCAAATAATCTCTTAAGAACATAGACTCAACTCTTCTCTTTAATTTTGAACTAGATGGTATACCTGACATTCTCCTTACACCACAGGCTGTGTGGGTCCATTATCTCGTCGGTTAAGCCCCCAATTCATGTTTGCCACAAAAATTATAGTCTCTACTCTCTAGTATACCAAACACTAATCGTGTATACAATGATTATTCATATTTCAGCATGGAATCAATCTTGCGTCCACGAAACATGATTTCAAACAATGAGCCTTTTGAATTGATGCCTTCTCGGTTAACCATATAACTCTCTTTAAGCCCAATTTTAGTCTTTTTAAATCGTTCGTCATTCTAGAAAATTCAACCTTTCCTCTTTGAGCGTATTCTCTTATTTGGTATCCTCATACCAAGACTTGCAAGTCATATAAATCATCTCTTTTCTTCTCTTTAGCCCTTTTACAAAAGTATATCATTGACCATAAAAATAATTTAACTATCAAGTAAGAGTTCTCTTTCTTAATTAATATACAAGTTTAAGCAAAATATTTTTCTTTCAAGACTTCTCTAAAACTCTTAATGGCGTTTATCTCATTCATAAATTCAATCAATACCCATGGGAAAGCAAGAGTATTTAAAATACAAGAATTACTCTTCAAATTCATATAAGTAAACAATGCACAATTTGATAAAGGAAGCATTTGAAACCCAATATTTTCATCATTCATTAAATAAACCCAAAAATATTAACTAAACACATAATTCTCATCATTAAATGGGTCCAAGATTCATGCTCTTCAAATAATTTCAAAACTCATATCCTATATACAAACTTAGAGTTTAGGGAAAAATTATTTTTAATTCTATGAGTAGTAAGCTCGTTCTACATACCTCTTGGATGAAGGAATTTGATGAAAACTTGACCCTTAGAGCTTAAAAATCTTGATCCCTAGATAATTCACTTCTTGAGTGATTTGGGAATGTTTGCAAAGTGATTAGAAGTAATGAGAGTCATTTTAGGGCCTTAATGACGTTTTGGGTGAATGGGGAATGTTTTAAGCATGTAAAAAGACTCAAACACCCCTGAAAAAAAATAAAACGACATCCTATCGACGAAACAGGGGATTGTGGTGCATGCCTGGAAGCATGGCGCACCCCTTGAGGTGCGAGGGCCAATGCAAGGCAGCCCCCTCATGGTGCGGGGTCACCGCATGGGGGAGGTTGTAGGCCCCTGTGGTGGTCCATATTACGTGGGGCTATCACACGATGTCCCCCATGTGACACGCATCCTTTTTTCATGCCCAAAATTGTTCCCAACGCTTCTGAACTCATTTCAAAGTGATTTATACTTGATCTAGGGGTCATGTAGACTCGTTCTTAGCTGTATTTAGGTGTTTAAACACTCGGAGCATTACAGTTAAATTGCTAAAACTAGTGTTGTTCACGATAACATTCCTATATTTTTTACCAAATCGATATTATATATAATATTTAGTGAAAATTAGTTTCAAGATTTCATGCAATTAAACCACAACTTAAACGACTTTTGTGTGATTAACAGGGTTTTGTCCGCTAGTGGGACTGACAAATGATAAAAATAACGGCGTAAGAATATAAGAGTGGAATTCTTAAATTAAAAAGGAAAACAGCACAAGTAACCCTTGAATTGTTAAAAGGAAAAAAATTAACCCTTGAATTGTTAAAAGGGAAAAAAATAACGCTTGAATTGTTAAAGGAAAAAAATTAAAAAATTAACCCTTGAATTGTGAAAAGGAAAAAAAAAATAACGCTTGAATTGTTAAAGGAAAAAAAAATTACTTCATTTATTTCAAAATAAGTGGTGTTACTATTTTTTTTAATCTTATTTCAAAATAGGTGGGCGCTTTATGTAATCAAAGAATTAATTAATTAATGATAAGAGGGAGTTGCTCAATCGAATGGTAAGAACCGCTCACCTTCAAGCCTCAAGTTATGGGCTCGAATCACCAAAGAAGTCAAAAAGAGGCGAAAGCTCCTAAAGAGAGGTTAAAAACAGGATTAGTTATTTTTTTTCCTAAGAAATTTCCCTTGAGTTAATAATTATAATTTTACTGATTAAAGCGTCAGTTCTCCTTTTTATTCAAGGCTTTGATTAAGGGTAAACCACTTCTTATTTTATAGGAATGACTAATTTTTCTTAAAGGGTGTGTCCAAGCTAAAGGTATCACTTAGTTTGAAATGGAGGGAATTAAATTTTGTGTGTGAAAGTCCCAAAAAGTTGCTTATCTTTTAAACTTGAAAGTTCTTTCAAGACAAATTTTCAAAATCTAATTCAAAATTTATGATCAAATAAATATTACAGATAAATTTTATAATTATAAAATGAAATTTATGGTCAAAGAAATATATAAAGACGGATTTTCAAAAGTTGATCCAAAATCTATGGTCAAATAAATATTTAAAGATAAATTTTAAAATTCTAATCTAGAATTTACGGTCAAAGAAGTATTTAAAGATGGATTTTTAAATGATCATCCAAAATCTATGGTCAAACAAACATTTGAAAATAAATTTTAAAATGTAATATACAATTTCTAGTCAAATAAATATTTAAAAAAGGTTTTTCAAAATAGACACTATGTGTATTAATTTTTCAAAAATCAATTTTAACTTAAAAATTTTTATTTTTTCCTAATAGAGATATACTTCCAATTTTTTATATTGATTTTTTTTGGGAAATTGTGTCTTTTGGACACTTTCTTTAGTTTTTAATCAAAAGCATTTGATTAGCATGGCGAAGACATTCTTTTACGATTTCTTTCCATCCAAAGCTGAAGAACAAGCATGTAAAATTAACAATACTTCATGGATAATGACTCAAGAAGTAGTGGAGATAAGGAACGTATACAATGCCTCATAATCGATCTTGAAAATTCATGACAGATCAAGTAAAAAATTACTCGTGATGAGGTCATTATATGAAAGCTTGTAATTCCATTTTTTGAATCGTTTGAGTACATTCTTCGATACTAAATGTTGGATGTGTCCAAAAGTTTGGTGATGAATGAGAATGAGGTGTGTGTTGGTGTGTGGGATGTAACAAAGAAGGATGAGGCTAAGAAGTATGGTGGTGGTAGTGTTTTCTTTTGGAACTTTTATACTGATGATTATTTGCTATCGTGTATATGATTGATAAATAATCGCAAATTGAATGTTGGTGATGAAATTAGGCTATACTGGGACGCAAGAGTTTCATGTTTAATGCTTAAATTACTTTTTCCGGTTCGCGTAACATATCATAGTCTTTTTGTTAGTATTACTCTTTCATATAATTATAATAGTTAAACATTTATTCATATTCTAATTGTAAAAATTGGAATATCTGCACTACAGAGTATGATGATTCTTGAAGTTACCAATTTAGTCCGTGTAATTTCTTTTTATGTGCATGTGTTTTCATTCTCTATATTATAGAACTAGTTTATAGATGATTAATTGCTAATATAGTAGATCTATGAAAATTGAAAACGCCTTGAGAACTTATATTTAAAAGAGCATGTGTAAAATATCTGGTTCAGTCTTATAAAGGATATAAGTGTCAGTCATTAAAACCAACTTTCCAAGTCAATTTTAAAAAGATTGGACAGAAATTGAAATGAAGTCCTGGTAACACTTGTTAGAAAGAAAGGGGAAAAAGGACACAAATGGTCACTCGTTCGAAATTAATTCCATAAAAATAGTTATGGAATTCAAATTTCAATTTCTAGCCTTTTAATTTGCTGGCTTGTTCTATACAGTTTCTATACATATTCTATATAGTTTATATACATATCTTATACATATAAATATTCTATACGAAAATTATATAGTTTTGATATATAATTTATACAATAATTGCATAATTTTTTTTTACACATTTCATACAATAATTATAAAAATTTTATACATTTTCTATATATTTTATACATATATATATTTGATAGAACTATACAATTTCTATACATATATCTTGTATAGATAGATATTCTATATAACAAATATACCATTTTATACAATTATATTTAATTATTATTTTTAAACAACCAAAAAATAGCAGGATATTTTTCAGTTAAAAAATTTGTAGCAAAAAAAAAATTGAAATATTTTTAGAAAAGGGCCGAATGACACAAGTTGAAAACTGTATTAATATTGTCTATGGACTGTATCAATATGGTATATAAATTGTATCTGAACTACATGGGCCGTAATGATCCAAATTAGGAAATAACTATAATGTGAAAATAGAATAGTCGACTGCTATTTTTTGGCAAGATATCAAACTTAGGTTATTTATTTTTAAAATGACAATGTGGTATCTTTTTCCCAAAGAAAAATAGATAAATAATTGAGAAATTATGTTTCTGAACTATGAAATAAAGGTTATCTTTTAAGAATTATTGTTTGTATATATCATAGTGATTATAAGCAATTCTCTATCCTGATACAATAAACCTTGAAACCATACCTGCACATTCAACATGCTACTTCTGGGATGTAGGCCTTTTATATAATCTAAAAATGAAACGATTCCCTAAGAGTTGCTCCTTTTTGCAAAATAGTCACTAGGGAATTTGTTGCGCTTCACACAATTATGAAAAACATCAATAAGTTTAGAAAATTTCATTATAGATTTAACTAGGATATAAGGAATTAAAAAACTATAGAAATAAGAAAATTATAAAATCACAATATAGATATTTTAGTAGAATTGAAGTTTCAACAAGGCTTAGTTAATCTACGACCCTTTAAAATTGTCCACGGAATTCACTCTACCACCATTTTGCCACTGCGACCGCCAATGCCACCAACCATCCACAACTCCTTAATACTCCTGTCACATCCCCAAATAACCCCTAGGCGTGACTGGCTCCTGCTAATACCATTTGCCGAGAGAACTAATTTTTCATACATTCACAATGTCTAAAAATACTAAGATAAAAACATAAGCAACTCCAAATGCATGGAATAATCATTAACGCAAAGTAATTACCCAATCAGATATCATATAACGATTTATGAAAACAACAAAAGCTTAGATAATAAATCTCTAGCCCAAAACCCACACTAAGACCATGGAGCATCTAAACAGAGTTACATGAATTCAACTTTCAGGCATACAAACCCAATAAAAAAAATATAATCTAAAAATAACAAGCTGTATGACAGCCTCCACGAACAATGCGAAGGCTCATCTCAACAATGGAATCCACACGTAAAGACTGACAACCACTAGTTTCTCCTTCCGCAACAGTGTATCTATTTATGTTACCCAAGTTATCCGCACCCCCTACAATTGGTATCAAAGCCTATGTTGTTTAAAGTTACGGAAGTAGTATATATTTGGATTTATTTGATTAATTTATTAATTATGATAAAATTAGATTTAGATATCCACCAAAATATTATAAATATTGTTTAGATGAATAACGTACAGAAATTACAAAAATATAAAGAATTAAAACAAATAATATCTGAAAAACGTAAAGAATTAAAAATAAGGATAGAAAGACTACAATATAACATAATTGTCGGAGTTAATAAAAATTCAATAAATGCACAAAA
>NC_061115.1:175583176-175596255 GCF_002878395.1 Capsicum annuum | reverse complement strand
CGAAAAACGTAAAGAATTAAAAATAAGGATAGAAAGACTACAATATAACATAATTGTCGGAGTTAATAAAAATTCAATAAATGCACAAAAAGAAGAAATATCAAATTTAGAATCAACAATAGATAGTCTAGAATATATATATCAACATAACCTATATACATTTAAATAAAATGAACAAAGAAGAATTTATAATAGATGAAAAAACATACGAAAATCACGAAGGATTAAAAATAAAAATAGTATTCTCTAATTTAGGAAGAAGATATAAGAAAATAGCTGAACATTTATATTTAATAAAAATAGTGAATTAGATGAATCAAATGACCGAAGAAGATATAAAAATGAACCAAATAACTGAAGAAGATATAAAACTAATAACAAAGGAAGAATATTTAAATGAAGAAGGAACAGATCAAAAAATAATATTTGACAGTAATATATTTGACGAAATAAAAGGAAAAAGAGTTAGACTTAAGTGTAGAAAAAATATTTAAAATATAAATAATAAAAAATATATTTAGTAGAAAAAAGGAAGAATGCTACGGAGTAAGCCAAAAAGAACATGTAATAGACTGTAGATATGCAAAAGGTAGAGCTAGTATTCCACTAGTAACAAAAAGAATAATTAATAAAGAAATAAACGATATAAAAAGTAAAGACCCAATAAAATATGTACAGCTTGGAGGAACAGAAATATTAATAAAAACATGTTTTGGAGAAGGAATAGATACACCAATAGAATTATATTTAACAGATGATAGATTTATTAAACCTATAGAAAAAAGTATAATAATTGCCATAAAAGGAAATTTAATATACCAAAAATTTAAATTTATAATAAGTGTGAATTATTCAGTAGCTATACAGATAAAAATAGATAAATCATTAGTATTATATTGAAAAATATAAGGAATAGAACTAACCCCAGGAAGTAAAATATTTACAGCAAGATGTAAAAATCTATATGTATTAACAACAAAACATAAAATAACAGGGAAAAAATTAATAAAATACAAATAGAAAGTCCTTTTGAACAGTTTGTAAAAAATCAATTGATAATAATGATTATAGTTACAAAGACATAGATATAGAAGAAGATTCAGAAATAATAAATGATAGAATAAGCACAACAAAAAGAATAGCTCATGAAAACCAGAATCATCAAGCTCATAAAAAAGAACAAGTTATGAAATAACTTCAACAGTTAATTTAAATCAATATTATATAACAGGAACAATAAATGAAAAAGAATATTTAATACTCCTAAACATAGGACAAGAAGAAAATTACATAGCAAAATATCTAATAAAAAGAGAAGAAATAAAATCTAATAGTAATATATGCCCAGATCTACCAAGGAGTCTAATAAACATTAAAGATACGGTAGAAAAAGAAATAATAATAGGAGTCAGAAAAATAAAAATAGAATTTAAAATAAAGGAAGAAATGCAAAAAGCAGACATAATATTAGGAATAAAATTATTAGAACAAGTAAAATCATACAATATAGAACATACATAATTATCTATAACATATAATAAAGAAAGATTAATCATAAAAAGAACTTTAACATGATATGAAAATATATGTACTTGTAAAAATAATAGTAGAAGGATATTATAATAGGTATTATACACCTATGATAGATACAGGAGCAGAAGCAAACTTATGTAGATACAACTTTTTATCAGAAAGTAAATTGGATAAATTAAAAATACCAATAGTAGTCAAAGAATATAATAATGAAGGAAGCCTAATTACATATAAAGCTAAAAATGTAAATATACATAAATGGGATAAAGTAATAACAATAGAACAAATCTATAATTATGAACTAACATCAAACGATATGCTTTTAGGAATGCCATTTTTAGATAAATTATATCCACATATAATAACTAAAACAGATTGGTGGTTTACAACACCATGTAAACAAAAAGAGTTATTAATAAAATAAGAAAGAAAACTGATTGGATAAAAGGAAGTGAAAAAAATTACACAAAATTTAGAAAATATAAAAAATACAGAAGTCACAGTAGAACTAGTTGTATTTTCGATAAATAAAAAAGAAATAACGATATTTTCAATAGATAAGGTAGAAATAATAAAGAAAAAATTAAGACAATTATATAGTGAAGATCCATTAAAAGGATGGGGAAAACATAAAACTATTATAAAAATTGAATTAATAGATAAAAATAGCATAATAACTTAAAAACTATTAACATATAATTTTGACGATTTAAAAGAATTTAAAATGCATATAGATGAATTATTTGAAAAACAATATATACAAAAAAGCAATAGTAAACACAATAGTCCAACATTTATAGTAAATAAACATAGTGGAAAAAAAAGAGGAAAAAGTAGAATGGTTATTGATTATAGAAACCTAAATGCAAAAACTATGACATATAATTATCCAATATCAAACAAGATACTAAAAATAAGACAAATACAAGGATATAATTATTTTAGTAAATTTGATTGTAAATTTAGATTTGATCACTTAAAGTTAGATAAAAATTCTAAGGAATTAACCGCATTTACGGTACCACAAGGATTTTATGAATGGAACGTATTACCATTTGGATATAATAATGCACCAGGTAGATACCAACATTTTATGGATAGTTATTTTAAACAATTACCTAATTGTATAGTATACATAGATGATATACTACTATATTCAAAACTAAAGAAGAACATTTAAAATTATTAGAACAATTTACAGATATAATAGAAAAACCAGGAATAAGTTTAAGTGAAAAAAAAGCTGAAATTAAGAAAACCAGATAGAGTTTTTAGGAATACAAATAGATAAAAGTGGAGTAAAAATGAAACAACATATAGAACAAAAAATAATAAATTCAAAAGAAGAATTAGATCCCAAAAAGAAATTACAATCATTTTTAGGATTAGTAAACCAAGAAAGAGAATATATACCAAAATTAGAAGAAAACCTAAACCCTTTACAGAAAAAATTAAAAAAGGATATATATATAGTAGAAGCAGATGCTAGTGAATATAGTTATAGAGGAGTACTTAAATATAGATATGAAGAAGAAAAATTAGAACATCATTGTAGATACTACTCAGGTACGTTTAATGAAAAAGAAATAAAATGGGAAATAAATAGAAAAGAATTATGTTCATTATATAAATGTTTATTAGCATTTGAGCCATATATTGTATACAACAAATTTATTGTACGAACAGATAATACACAAGTACGTTGGTGGTTAACAAAGAAAATACAAAATTCTGTTACAACGAAAGAAATTCGAAGACTAGTATTAAATATATTAAATTTTATATTTACAATTGAAGTAATTAGTACTAACAAAAATGTTATTGCAGATTACATATCAAGACAAAGCTACACAGACTGATATAATAGAAGATGATGCTTTAGAAAAAATACTCAAAACTCTAATTACGCTTTCAATGAAAGTGGACAGTATGGGTAATGAAATAGAAAAGCTAAAAACTAATGAAGTTAAACTGAAGTCTAAAGCTATGAATCAGCTTACTTAGCAGTATGCAGAGCTATGTCAATTGGAAGACAATAAAATTCCAGAGCTAAAAGGAGATGTTGGGACACTCCATAAAACCCATAACGTTTATCAATCTACAAATGCAGGTACAAGCAAAGGAGTTAGTGGACAAAGATACCAGAACATGATCATGAATAAGATATTTGAAAATTCATTTATACCAAAAGCACATAAAGACCCCTTGTTCATACCCCCATAAATTACCACATATCGAGATAATTTGAACCAAGATAAAAAAACCTATAACCATATAGCCCGAGGATCTATAGAAAATATCTACAAAGTACAAACTTTTCTAAACCTTAACCCAGAGCTACAAATATCCAAGAACCAAACACAAACTATATAACCCAAAAATTGCAAGGTTACAACAAACTAATCGCACTACCCAAAACCAATCCAAGCTTAATAAAAACGTGTTTCGACTATGGATTATTAAATACCGTATATACCAAAGATGGAGAAGAACTAACAGCTATAGAAGAATTACATAAAGTGTTCACCACCTATAAAAGAGTAACCAAAGGAAATCTATTTTATATAAAGTTTTATACTGCACTAGCAGAGATATTATATGACGAGATCAAACCAGTTATACAAATTGTAAAAATAGGATTAACCAGAGATATGATTATACCAGAAGATATTGTACAGAAGCCACAGATACCCAAAATTGAGATACCTGATTTTTACGCAAATAAATGACTTATTGGAATAGCCACAATTATTCAACAATTAGCAAATAATTATATCAATAGAAACCCAATATGGAGCTATTATTCAAGAGATCATCAAATGATTTATTCAAATTCAAAAGAACTACGACAAACAGATATAGAAGATATTAGACAATGGATAATGACATTACTTAACCCAGAAAAACAATCTACTGCAAAAGCAATTAGGAAGGGATTTATTTCAAACAGATTATAAACAAGATATTGCAAGATAATTGGACACAAATATTCAAACCATCAATGTTCGAGATGTAATGGAGAAGATAATATTATCCCGAAAGTCAGGTTAGAATAAAAGAAAAAATCAACCAAGAAGATAAGGACGCCAGCTAGAAGATAAAAATCAACGAAGCAATAATGGAAGAGAAAGAAGACAAAATAGTAAAATTTATGAAAGAAAATGACATGTGAATTGTTTCCTTGACTTTAGATACGTAAGTTATTATAGAATTTACTACTTTTTTGATAACTTTTTGACTTTTCTATGACAAAGTGTCATTGTTGTATAACTTTAGTCTTTATTAATTTTGTCTTTTTGTATAATAGTCTTAAGATTTTTTTTAAAGTCTTTTGCAAATAGGACAAGTATAAAGTAGAAAATAGTTTACATGTAAAATGTGTAAATTAGGAATAGTAGTAGGAATAGTTTCTTTTTCTCTTATAAATATGTAAGCCATTCGACAAGATAAAGGCAAGACTTTCATGTGTTGAAAGCAAGCCTCCTCCTTTGTAAACAAACTTTTGAATATTTAATAAAAAATAGATATATTTCCAAGGAAAGGCTATGGATAAACAAAGCCCAAAATTATCAAACCCACCAGAACAGGTATATTTATTTACGATTATGAATTGCTAAATTCATACATTCCTAACAATCATAATATGATAAAATAAGTTCATGTTTGTTACTTTATAGTAGAATTATTCGAAAAATAGAATGTTAAGAATTTTATTAGCAAAGTGGAAAAGGAGAAAAATCCCTAAGAACTATGTCATCCTAAAGGTGAAATCGGTAAGACAAGAAAGCCGTGGTGGGGAATAGCCAGAGTAGAGGCGCTGTTTAACGAAAAAGTATCCAGATTACCATGCTAATAGTGACCGAAGAATATGTTATTTAAGAATAATCAAGTATATAGTAATCTAAAATGACCATATTTTGTTATGTGTGTGATTGAAGGGAATATTTTGAAAATAGCATCATATGAAAAAGCATGACTACCTATTTATCTGATGGAATGATAGATAAATTTAAAATACTTGTTTTGTATGTACTTACAGATATAGAAATAATAGATATAAGAAAAATTATATACGAAAATTGAAGATTTATATAGTTCTATAGAAAACTTACACCTATATAATGAAAGCTACTGCTCATATTTAGATAGTTGTTACTCGGATAGATATTATACAGATTAGAAATGTTAGAATACATTAGAAAAATTAGAGAAAACCAAAGTGACCTATATGAAGAAATTAATTATAGAAATCGACTCAAAGAAATAATGGAAAATTTAAAAGAAAAATTAATATGGATAAAAAAAATCTTAGATAATTTAGAAAAAAATACAGATAATAGTTTATATAACATAAAAAACTCATTAAGAGAAGAAGAAAGAGAGATAATTAATAGTATTAATAACCTTAATTCAAATATAAATTATAGTACAATCAGAATAGAATATTACACAGAAATTAGTAAACAAGCAACTACTTTAGAATAAAATGATAGACTACGAGTATTTAAAATATTGGAGACAAAATATGGAAGAAATAAGATTAACAGAAATACTTATGAAAGATAATTTAATTGAATATTTTGAAACAAAGATATAGAATATTTAAAATATCTTTAAAATAAATATACAAGAATTACAAAGACTAACAGAAAAAACTAAAGAATATTACAGTAAAGCATTTAATCAATTACCATATAATCACCCCCCAAGATATGAACATTAATAAAATTAAAATAAATAAACTAAAAATAAAAATGATTAGAGAAGTTAAGAAATATCCATGCACAAACAAAAATAGATCCATTAGAGCTATAATAGATCTATTTAAGTTATCCAAGTTATCCGCACCCCCTACAACTATGACAGCATGTACAAGCCTCTAACATATTACGACAGCATAAATATGCCCCTAACATATTACGGTAGCAATGTAGGCCCCTAGAAACTATAAAGTCCGCGAAGAAAATATATTCAACGCCTCAACGTCACCTCAGATATTACCACTAAGTAATTCTCACTACACTTCACAAAATATATATTCTCAGCTAGTCAAAGTCCATCGATTCTTTCAAGTTCACGCGTGTTTCAACACATGGATTAGGCAAAAAAAATATTTTTTTATAAAGCAGGTTTGAAAAGCAAGCACCAAAGCTTAGAGTCTCACTTACCTTGCTAATGAAAAGTTTTCCGACCCTACAAATGGTAGAACATCAACCAATAATCTCCGATGGTTTCAACCTATCAAAAATATTAATTAACGATAGCGATTACACTAATTGGGATCAAGTCTCAATATCTCTAACTTTTAAAATTAGAGTTAAAACTTAATATCTTACACTGTATTTATTGAATTAACGATAATAATATTCCAAGACGACTGTCCAAACATGATACAATAATAAGAAAAAGAAAATTCCCAAATAAAGGTTCAGCTTTTCTTACTGCTAGATGCTCCCAAAGTTGAAAATTGTTGTTTTCTCATGCTAATGAAACCAAAGCTAAGTTGTAATTTAATTCTTCTTAAGATGATCATTACTGTAATAGTACAACCCTTCGTTATAGACCAATCATAAGCCCCAATTATTTCTATTCTATCACTTTTATATCATGAGCTAACATCTGCACTACTGCACGAGTATTTAATTTCCATGCCAAAGAATAATGAAAAAGTTCATACCTTAGAATTGAGAAGTTTCAATCCCACTTCTGCGTTCTCCGACTTATATTTTTTTCTATGTTGCTTGCTGATCTCTTTCAAGAATAAAGAAAGTAATATATAGCTCTAGTATTTTACTTGTACAGTTACTAGCGTGTAACTAAAGAAAGGAAAAGGTTAGGCTTTTGGCTTGCTCACTTAAATTCTCTTAATTAATATTAATAATATAGGCTAAATTACTCATTCATTCCTCATTAAAAAGTCTGAGTTATTATATTTTTCTTCACTTAAAATAACGTTCGTCCTCAAACGGGTATAGAATCATACTTGAAGTGTTAAATAAGTGAGGATATCTAACTTCCATCTCCTCCTCGGACTCCCAAGTAGCCTCCTCAATTGGATGATTACGCCATAATATTTTGATGGAAGTTATCTTTTTCAATCTCAATTGTTGCACTTGCCTATCAAGAATAGCTATCAAGCTCTCCTCATAAATCAAATTCTCATCAAGCTCTACATCCTCTAGCTAGATCTTATGACTATCATCATGAACACATCGTCTAAGAACAGACATTTGAAACATGGGATAAACTGTAGAAAATCTTAGAGGTAAAGAAATCCTATATGCCACTAATACAATTCAGTCCAAGATCTAATAAGAAACAATGTATATAGGACTTAGTTTACCTTTACGGCCAAATCTCATAACTCCTTTCATGGGAGAAACTTACAAAAAAACTTTTCCCATTTTGCAAACTTGAAATTACAGACTCTCTTATCAGCATAGGACTTTTGTCAACTTTATGAAATCTTGAGCCGATCCTATATCATTGCAACCTTCTCTAATGCTTGCTGAATTAAATTTAGACCTAACAACTGAGCTTCATTGGGCTCAAACCAGCCAACTGGTGAACGATACTAGCTACCATATAGAGCCTCATATAGTTCCATTTGAATGATCGATTGGTAGTTATTATATAAGCAAACTCTGTCAAAGGCAACTGGTCATTCCAATGGCCATCAAACTCAATTGAGCAAGCTCTAAGCATGCCCTCTAAGATCTGAATAACTCATTCAGACTGCCTATTGGTCTGCAGATGAAAAGTTGTACTCAGCTTACAAACCCAATTACTACTAAAAATATTTCCAGAACTCTGCAGTGAAATATGCACCCCGATCAGATATTATTTAAATAGGCACACCATGAAGCCAAAATATCTCCCGAAGGTAAATATCTTCTAACCTTTTTACGTTATAAGCAACCCGAACTGGTGAAATGGGCAAATTTTGTATGTCTATCCACTATCACCCTAATTGATCATGTTTTCTGAAGGTATTTGGTAGCCCAACAACATAGGCTATAGTAATTCTTTCCCTCTTCCACTTTGGGATAATCAATTTTTGTATCCTCCCCCAGGTTTTTGATGTTTATATTTGACCTGTCAATAATTTAAACAACTAGTCACATTTTAAAAAATATCAACCTTCATACCTTTCCACTAGTTCAATCTGCACAAGTCTTGATATATTTTCATAGTACCAGGGTAGATAGAGTATCACGAGATATGAGCCTCATCAAGAATTAGTTGCCTCATATCACCCACAATGGGAACACAGAGTCTCTGATGATGATGTAGCATACCTCACCATCAATACTGAAAGATTTAACACCTCCATTTTGCACTGTATCTTGAAGTTTAGAAAGATAGGCATAGCAAGTCTTAACTTGCCCAACTAAGGATGAGTGAACTACCATAACTACAAGTAACTTTCCAGGCACTGTGATCAATTTGAACTCTATGATTGGCTAAAGACTAAATATCCATAACCACTGGTTGCCTTTCGATAGAAAATCGGACCAAGTAGCCCATAAACTTCCTACTCAAGGCGTTCTCTACCACATTTACCTTCACGGGATGATACAAGATAATGAGATCATAATCTTTAAGTAACTCTAATCACCTTCATTGTCTCAAATTCAGATCTCTTTTCTTGAATAAGTATTGCAGACTCTCATGATCAGTATAAATTTCACATGGATCACCATAAATATGATGAAGCCAAATTTTGAGGGAAAATTCATTCGCGGCTAATTCTAAGCCGTGGGCTGGATAATTCTTCTTATGGACCTTTAACTATCGAGAAGCATAAGCCACCACTTTACTATTTTTCATTAAACACAACCCAATTCAATATGAGATGCATCATAATAAATGGTGAAACCACCTTCTGTCGAAGGTAAGGTCTAAATCAAAGTTGAAATCAATGTCATCTTTAATTTCTGAAAACTTTCTTCAGATTCGTCTGACCACTGAAAACCACACCTTTTTGAGTTAAGCCAGTCAGTGGAGTGTCAAACTTTGAGAAGCCCTCTACAAACCTATTATAATAATTAGCTAGTCCCAAGAAGCTACATAGCTCTATAATAGTACTAGGTCAAGGCCAATATCGAACTGCTTCAATTTGTTTGGATCAATATGAATCCCATCTTTAGACACCACATGCCCAAAAAAGGAAACCATTCCCAACCAAAAATCACACTTTGAGAACTTGGCCATATCTATCTTGTTATTTTTTTACTTGAATTATGATAAGGGATATTAACAGGAAAATTTGGGAAAGTTTCAGAATGTTCAGAAGATGTTCAGGGTTATTTTGGGATCCCAATGCAGTGAAGGTCCGCGATAGTGGCGTGCCACCCCATTTACGCTCCACAAGTGGAGTGTGGCAAGCTTTCTAGTCTCCGTGATAGCGGTGTGCCGCGCTGTTATTTAAACGTTGCCCAATCCATTATTTTTCAACTTGGGGTGCAGGATTTTTGGTCATTTTCACTTTAAAAACATCTTATACATCCCCTAACCCGAGTTAAACCCCAATTTATTGAAATTAAACTTCTCTCTTCTCCAACTGCCAAAGGAATAAATACAAGGGGTTTCTCAAGTATTCCATTCTCTTGATTTTAAACATCGATTCCATTTCAAATTCTTATAATTTTCAGGCATGTTATACACTCTATATTTTAATTATGGTATTATTGCATAAATTAACTTAGTATTTTGGCATTTTTTGAATAATTGAATTATTTAAGGTTGAGGGCTTTTTCTGGTTTACACTTGCATTATTTTTCCCTTGTTTTAATAGGTTATTCATGCTCTAATTGATGGGTTTTGGAACTAAATTTCAAACATTGTTAAATAGTGAAGTTAGTGACTTAGGTTTTCACAATATAGATGGATTTTGACATAGTAATGGCATTAAAGTCAGCCCACATTGTTCATTTGATTTTTGAATAAGGATTATTCATGATTTACTTCTCTTTTGAAAATGCTACATTTAATTAAAGTTAAAAGGGATAAACAAGTTCTAAAATGCCCTTTGTCTGGGTTTGGATTTTTAAACTTATGATTTGAGTCAATTTGGTTAAATCAATTGGTTTGGCATAAATTGAATAGCTTGAAAACATATTGGTATAATGATACCAAGTTGGAAATGCCTAAATAAAAGACTCCATGATTAATTATTGGTTTATGTGCAGATTATTTGGCCTAAAAGGAATTTGTAGCTCACCGAGAAGGTGTAGTTCGGGGGGACAAACAATGGAAACTATGTTTATCAATGTTGGGGGTCTATATGACCATTGTGTAAGGATACATAATATATTTCGAATTGTTATAGCCTTGGTTTCTTTATCCATTCCTCGGTAGAAGTGGCTAACATGGACTGAGGCCCTTCCGGTAGGGGGAGCCAGACCTATATAGCCCGTGCGTGCTTAGAATATTAGTACAAGTTACATAGTTTAGGCTAATATTTTAAGCAATTATGTTTCATGATCCTTGTCCATATCCCAATATCCTATATATATGTGTGTGTATATATATGTATAATTGTTGTGCATATGGTTTATGACTAGATTTTTGGTGAATGGACTATTTTATCCCTTTTCTTAGGTTGCATTCCAGTATTCACCGTACTGATCATCCCTGGATGATACATCATTTCATCATATACCATGGAAGGGTTTTTCTGGTGATCTTATGCAGCGTTAGGTGGTCTGTTTATCCTGTTGATCAGCTGTGAAGTGGTGAGTCTCCATACTTTGGAAGGCCCGGTCTTTTCCTTATTTTCATTTATATTCTAGTACTTTTAGATTGTTTTCTCATAGTCGGAGACATATCCCAACTTAGTTGGTATTCTTGTATTAGAGGCTTTTGTGGACAGTATTAGGATGTTATGGTTGTTAAGTTTTGACTTACAACTTCCTCTTTACTTATCTATTTACTTTTGATATCTTGGTTAGGTTCTGCTATATATTATTCTTATTATTATGCTCATGAGGTACGACTAAGGAGTCCATCTTCGGCTTTGGTAGGGTTGGGATGCCCATCACAGCCAGGTCCAGGTTCGGGTTGAGATACTATAGGTAGTCGGGATGTAACACCTCGAAAAATGGGTCCCGGAGCGTCACACGGTGCTTGAGGCTACAAGTAGACCCAAGCTAACCCTTTGAGCCATTTTTCATTCAGTTCAACACAAATCAACGGGATTTCCATAAATAACCCTCAAATATCAACAGAGTAATCATCATCCAAGAATAAAATAATTTTAGAAAGATAACAAAATACGACTTATTAGTTAGCTCCCAACATCTATACTAGTCTGAAAATCCTCTAAGAAAATCAATAAAACCAGCGAGCCATTGAGACATGCCCCAACTGACTCATACTCAGTTATCAAATGTAAAAAATTTTGTGAAACCAACATCAGACATCACGTCCTCGAAACATAAGGACTCACCACAACAGAGGATGTAGAACAGCGTATCGAAGAATCATTGTCGAACCTGGAACTGAGCACCTGAACCTACATTCTGAGAAAATGCAGCCCACATCCGAAGATGTGGGTCAGTACCATGGAAAGGAACTGAGTATATGGGGGTGTATGCAGTTGTATAAATATCATCGTCATAAATATTTATAAGAAATATGAAGGATGTATGAAAGACTCACATAGCTCGAATAAAATCATCATAATCATGAGAGAATGAAATAAGTACAATAACACATGTGAGTCATCATATAATTTGTCAATCAATTTCAGTTCATCAAGAATATCAATTCTCATAATGTAAATATCATTTAAATCTTTCGAAAGAATAACTTTCACAATTCCACTTTCAAATCACTTCACCATTCACCATAGACACAAGGAAACACATACACACTGGGAGATACTATAACCGACATAAGCCATGTGAGCTACATGGAGTCCAACGCACAACCCATGTTGGGGAGAGCCGTCATATCCTTGCCATCGGAGTAGGACTATCGATATTAAATCCACACAAACTAGTGATCACTATATAAATCAGCCTCAGGCTCACTCCTATGGGGGCACGTAGTTCTAGGAAAGTAAGGTTGCTTTATACCTCCCACTCGGTGTTAAAGATTTCTCCCAGACTTAGTCAGATCATTTCAAAGACAATCCACAACAAAACAATTTCAGTAATATATAAATATACATCGGGAGCCATCATGCTTCCCATCTATCAAAATCAACCACATTGTGGATTTCTTTCACACTGAGTTCAAAACAACTCCATTAAGACCAAAAGGTCAAATAATTTAAAATATCTCAAATATTCAACATCAACGTGCTTATAACACACGCTTTCTCAAAAAAAATATAATTTTCAATGGGGATTCACGACCCAAATATCAAAATCATGATAAATATCGTTCAAGATTCATGCTTTATATCACCACACATGTAAATTCATCTTTAAAATTATAAACATCAAGATTTCACAATAATCATCATAAGATATGGGTTCATGCTTCAAATTCATAAAAATCAAATATAAATCATGCCTTTGTAAAGAAAATTACTTTTG
>NC_061115.1:175527380-175580176 GCF_002878395.1 Capsicum annuum | reverse complement strand
CTGCACGTTTTACTGTTCACTACTATTCACAGTTCGATCGGAATGTTCATAACTCGTTGCTCGGGTGTCCATTTTGGATGATCCATATATATTTGGAAAGCTTATTCGATACTCTACACAATGGTGGGTCATAATCTAATACATGTCACACAAAAATTTTATAATTCATTCTAGAAGATAGAACCCAACACGTTTACGCACAAAATTTCAACGATAAATTTCCTGGGGTATTATACGGGATATGACCCCTAAATATACCTAACCAATACAAATGAATAGAAAAAAAATATTGAATCTACAAATAGACTTGGGTCCTCAAATAAAGAGAACTCATCACCTGCTGGCTGGTAGTTGCGAACTGCTTGACCATGATTTCTTAGGATACAACTGATACTTACATTATGAAATAATGTAGCCATAGAGACGTATATATGGTTAGTACTTTTGGAATATACTGATTATGTGGGGTGAATGCAATAAGTAAAAATAAAGTTAAAAATACTTTCAAATCATGAATGTTGAGTGTAAAAGGACTCACCTTGATCATAAATAAGACTGGAAGCTAAAATTTCATAAATAATAACTCATAAAACAATATCTGAACTACAATTGTTAGTCATTACACTTAGTTTTTAAAATTCTCTTTTCTATGGGGGATTCTCATAACCGACATAAATCATGTTAGCAATATAGAGTTCGATGACTCAAACCCTCATCGAAAGGGCCCATATACTTTGTCATGATATAAAGGATAACTATGGTGATCACCTAAACATGTTCAATTGGACATGCTAAATAATATGAATAACATGTCCATAAGGACAAGCCATATTCCCATTTGGACAATATGAAATAACCTACGGTGGCATTTAGTTTCTAGGAAATAAGATGCGTTAAAACCACATCTCTCTCTTGGTTTTAGATACTACTCCCAAAATCAAACTATTGGTGGTACTTATCCATAAAGTTCATCTTAAAATGGGCATATAAGCTGATAAGTTCAAAAATATATTACGCCACTATTTCTATCTCTAATTCTTGATTTAATATCTAAACTTCATAGCTTTTTTAAAATCTCATATCAAAACTTAAACTGTGATTATACTGAAATGCTTTTGAAACTCAAACTAGTAAACTTAAACTTCTTGTAAAATAAATACTCAATGCTCAAATTGTAATATTTTATCAACTCATGGAAATTTGATATTAAAATGTCATAATTCAGTGCTTGAAATAACTTTCATAGATAAACTTAAAAAATAATAAAAACATATGCAAAACAATGTGCAACTTATGATAAAAAGGTCATAAACTTTGACATAAAGAAAGTGGGTATAAACCCTATTTATAAAATTCTTCAATTTATGGTAAAAGCTCAACTTCTGGGAGCAAGGATGAAAGGTTATCCTTGTTCAAACCCCAAATACCTAAGCTTGATGAATTATTGAGGGAAACTCAAATTAAAACCTTAGAAGCTTGATTTTTGAGAAGAAACTCCTATTTTTTTGTTCTTGAGGGGTTTTAGAGAGGTAATGGGACCGGATAATTGGAGTTATGAGGGTGGGAATTATGTTTAATATGACTGGGAAGTCATTTAATAGGTAAAAGATAAAAAACCCTGGATCCCAAATATAGAAAATTAAAACTAGCATCTCTGCACCCTTGCACATGGCACACGCTTATTGTGCCACTCCAAGGGTGTGGCACACCCTTATCACAACATACCTAGAATGTGGCGCACTTTTATCATAGAACATTACAGGTTTGGGGTCATTGTTCCAAAAATTCTAAAATACTTCCTAATGGTCCAGTTATCATTCTTTGTCATAATTCACTCAAAAATCACCGCTAAACACAAAGGAGGTATAAGAATATAATCGTAGAAATTTTGACGTTGAACTGGTTTCTACCATATTCTTTCAAACTGGGTTAGTACGAACAATGTTCACGCTACCCTAGGACTTAGAGCCAAGCGCTTTATCTCAAGTATCCTGCCTGAACTTGGGTATTGGTGCCCTAGCAAAAGTTGGGGTTGGAGATGAAGAATTCTATCTGAACTAAGAATCATTACCACCACTTGACCTCTATTGAGAGGATTTAAAGCTACCAGTTCTAGCCCTCTAACTCTCCTTTTCCTTCTATTTAATTTTCTACTCTCCAATCTGTTAAGCATAAAACATCAATCTGAAGATGTCTATCTCCTTAACTAATATAAAAGTTGTACTCTCTTTGACCACGACCTCAGAAATATCCATCTCTTTAACTAACATATCATTTCTACAGTCTTTAACCATGTCCTCAAAACACCTAACGTAAATTTGCTCATTCGGGCCCTAGAGTCAGCAACCACAACTGCAAATATTTTTAAAATTGAGCAAACTTAAGAGAATACTCCTTCAGACTCATGTTGCCCTATTTAAGATTAATGTATTCCTACACCTTGGATTTCCATAGCTCAAGTGGGAAAAACTTGTCCAAAAATGCAGCAACAAATTCATCCCACTCTACCGATCTTAAATCTACATTTATATTATCCATACATTGCTTGAATATAGTGTGGGTCACTCCTTATAATACATAAGCAATGAAATCAATACTTTCAGTTGAATTGACACCCATTATTTTAGTCGCTTTCTGAATACTATCCAAGAACTCTTGTGGGTCCTCTTCATACTTAGACCTAAAGAATACTGGAGGATTCTTCTGGGTAAAGTCTCAAACTGTGGTTGCTGACATATTCACAACTAGTTAGCTAGTGCAACCACCTTCTAGTTATTCAAATCCAATGCTGTAAAAGCAACCCTAAACTAAACATTAGAGACTATTCATTTAGAAGTTTCGCTGGAGCTGGTGGTGGTGCTTGCTGATTTCCATTCCTTCTTTCATTAGTTCTCTTGAGAGGTATTTTTTTAAGTGTGTAGAGAATGGGTTAGAAGAAGATTTTAATAAAGTTCACACTCTATCACATGATATGATCATTAAAGAAGTAAAACTTTTCCTAAGACATTTTATAGCCTCTCACTCATAAGTATGGAATGCTTCACATCTATGAACAAGACTCTACTTAATGCGGGGTTTAGACACCTTACGACACATTAAACCTGAAACTATGATACCAAGTTTGTCACGATCCAATACTACCCTCTAGTCGTAACACGATGCTTAGATTCACAAGTGACCCCAAGCTAAGACTCTACTTAATGCGGGGTTTAGACACCCTACGACACATTAAACCTGAAACTATGATACCAAGTTTGTCACGACCCAAGACTACCCTCTAATCGTAACACAGTGCTCAGATTC
Source organism: Capsicum annuum (assembly GCF_002878395.1). Classification (NCBI taxonomy): domain Eukaryota; kingdom Viridiplantae; phylum Streptophyta; class Magnoliopsida; order Solanales; family Solanaceae; genus Capsicum; species Capsicum annuum. The sequence continues at coordinate 175,576,873 of NC_061115.1, read as the reverse complement.
ACAAGTGACCCCAATCTAACCCATGGTTGGGTAAAACACTAAGATTAATGAATCAAATAATGAGATACCAAGAGAAAACTAAACTAAAATTAAATAATTATAATAGAAGCAAAATCAATATTGTTTGTCAAAACTGAGACTGTTTGACATAATCAACATGCTGAAAATATAACTATCTATTCAAAAGCCTCTCCATTATATGAGTTGTTGTGACAAATGCCCAATAAACTCCAACTATCTGAAGCAAGAATATTACTAAAATGAAATCCTAATCATTGACCCTCTAATAATAAGGACCCACCAAATACTACTATTGATATGTTATGGAATCATACTTAGTATGGTCTAGATGTTGAACATTAGAAACCATATTATAAGACAATATAATGCAAGAAAAGTATGTGAACAGTACTTTGAATATACTGTGTATGTGAGAAGGGAAATAACTGATATAAGCTAATCATGATGCATGTGACATGGTAAACTAATCCAATACCAAGTAATAAACATGCAATGTATGATAAACTAAACAAATGTATACGAGGTCATGTAAGAATCTAAATCTGAACTATGAACTGTGGACTGTGGGAGCTGTCATTAACCGACATAGCCCAAACTGAGAAAATTGGTGTATAACCTATAACCCTAGTAGGATGGGTGTTTAGTACCTTTCCAAAGGTATGAACATTGACTGACATAGATCCACTAAATTGATATTCTAAAGGACTAAGATGTCAAGCCTGATCTGACTAGTGACCCTTTAAAACCTACGGTAGTATTACAATTCTAGGACATAGGAAATTCTACTAAAGGTCTCAACTTAACTGACGGGTGATCATTCATCGTTGCATCCTCTCGGTGCTAACTACTACTCCTAACTCAATAAAACCGATATCCAAAAATGCTTAATAATAGTAATGTTCTTAAAACTTAAAACAAATATATAATCTAAATGTATTCAATAAAATGTAAGCTAGAGGATATAACACTAATAAGTGTATGCATGAAATACTAGGTCTGGAGTGTTCATAACCCATAATCTTTGAAGAATGCAACTAATCATGGTAATGCTATAATCTGAACGTAATAAGAAATTTCATAACTTAAGCCCAAAATTAAGAATTTATCAATATAATGATGTTTCATAGTTATGAGTATGGAATGATGCTCAAATTTGTGGGAAAACATATATTCATGGTTTAGTCAGAGTAAGAAACTAAAAACTAAAAAAATTCACAGTTTACCTGGAAACCCTGAGCTTGAATGGAGAAATAAACTTTGAGAATTGAGTAATCTTTGGGACTCAATGAGAGAAAGGAAATCCATTGATAAAATTCCACTAACCAGAGGATGAAAACCTTGACTAAATCTTTGGATTTGAACCCGAAAGTTGAAAATCCCTAGTTCAATCTTGGAAAAGATAATTTCCCATTTTTCTCTAAATTTTCTATGTGTTGAGCGAATTTTGAGGAATGGGGACTTGGGAAACTTAAATTTCATAGTTTTGGTGTTAAAAGAGTGGAAAAAGACCAAAATACCCCTTAAAAATTGCTTGAAAAGCTCCTCGAAATAGTCCTGATGGCTCAGGTAACAACTCGTAGTGTCTGGATATGTGTTGTAGCCTGAGTCTTAGCCAAAGGACTTAAATTTTCGTACGCACTATTGTCACTATGAGCCACACTATGACTCTTAGTGTTACCTAATGACCCGTAGGGTCTGACGATGACTCGTCATCTATGTCGTTGTCATTGGCAACTTTGACAGTGCATCCGTCAATTGGCCATAACTTCTTACTCTTAAATTTAATTAAGGCGAAACTAGATTCATTGAAAATATAATTTAACTATCTAGCTGTTTTTGAGTTTTAATCTCAAAAACTCTTACTCATAAAGAAGTTATTCTTGTTTGAAATTTACTATAGCAATATTCTTTTCAAGAATTCAATCGGTAGGGAATAGTTTGACTTTTCTATAAGCTAGAAGTTAATTAAGGCCTTAATATATGTCTAAATGTCTAAATCACTGTCAAAATACCAAAACATGATATTTTATTTTGCATGAACTTGAAGCATGGTTGTAATATTGACTTGGATTTTCAGGGTGTTACAATATCTCTTCCTTAGGGTCAATCGTCACCAAATGAAAACTAACTAAGCTGAAGTGTTAGGGGAAAGAGCTATAATTCTTACACTTAATTTCTTTGAGCTAAATAATGACTTGATAATTCAATCTGTAAATAATATGTGGACTGAACCAAACTCATGAATGTATGTTATAACATGAAAATTGCTAGGTGGCCTAAGATAGAAAGAATTAGTTAATGGGAAAAAATTACCTCAAGATAGGACTGAGTTCAAAGAAAAAAAGATGGGGGTACTTGTTTATCATATCTACCTCTGTTTTCCAAGTAGCTCCCTCAACTGATTGATTTCTCCACAGAACCTTTACCAAAGCGACCTCCTTATTTCTTAGATTAAGAACCTGACGATCAATGACCTCAATGGGAGCTCTTTATAAAAGAGACTGTCTTTCACACCCATACTCTCTAAAGGAACAATTGATGTTGGATCACCAATGCATTTCTTTAACAAGGTAACATGCAAGACTGGATGCACTAATGCTAAATTTGCAGGCAATTCTAACTTATAGGCTACAATGCCATAGCAATCCAAAATATTATAAGGACCAACAAATTGGGGACTGAGATTTCCTGTCTTACCAAATCTCTTCACCCTTTTTATGGGAGAAACCTTCAAGTAGAAGATCAATGATAGATAACTCAAGATCCCTTCTTCTTACATATGCATGGTATTTTTGATGACTTTAAGCTATTTTCAACCTTTTTCTAATCATCTAATCTTCTTTTATAGCCCCATGTATTGAGTCTGGTCCTATCAATGTAGCTTCACCAACCTTGAACCAACCAATAGGAGACTTACACCTATCATAAATTTCATCTAATGGGGCCATCTAAATACCATAGTGGTAGCTATTATTACAAGCAAACTCAATAAAAAGTAAAATTTAAATTCGAATTCAAATCTAAAGTCGAAGTCAAAGTTGAGCCGAGCGAGCGACGATAACAGTGTGAGCCATGTCTTGTTCTTGCCTCACTATCCATATGAAGGAATTTTTCTCAATATAATCATAAGAAAGTCCCTTTTGTCCCACCAATATGGAGAAATTTACTTCCTTAATGTGAAAACACACTTCACTTTTCTCTTCCTCAATTTGTACCCTCCATTTTTCATTAAAATATTCACTTAGAACCCAACAGTCCTAGGAGAACCAACTCAACTCTACCTAAGTAGGTTTGTGCCAGAGTGTGATAGGCATATCTGCATTAGGGTTTGTTGTCAGAACAACATCGGTTGATTTTAAATGAGAGTTCTTAGTGCTAGAATATTTCAACTATAAAACATTGAGGCCACCTGAGAGAGGACCTCCTGCATCAGTTTGTTCTGGTTATTGAATCTAGAATGGAGCTCCAACATCTTTTTGTATAAAATTGTTATAATTTCTTAGTCTCGGTGTTGGAGTTGGATGCATATACAACAATAACTAATAAAAGAATTGTCTACTATCAAGTACATTTAGTTGGTTATGAGGAATGATGAGGAGTTGAACAAGATTTTTTCTCATGTTACAATTAGTAATGGAGGTTTTCTCAATATTCACCAGAATGTGGTGCTAGGAAGTCGAGCTCTAAAAAGGGAAATATCAATTCTGCATCTCAATAGTGTGTATATGTAATTGAAAAAACTTTAGCCTAGTGACATTGACACGACCCAAAACTGGTCCTTGTCGTATGGGCATCTCAAGCCAACATGAGTCGAAGATCACCTCATCAACCCAACCTAACCATCACATCAATCCACAAGTGTCGGAGAAACTCCGACTATATATCATGATAGCGGAAACAAAACTAGTAATCATAACTTAGACAATGTCTAAACATTTCATTTACATAAACATACTAACCAACATACCTAAGTCCATAGTCATCCACAAGCCTCTCCAAATCCAATGTCTAAATTTTTTGGGACAAGCCCTCGACAATAGCCAAACCAAATATAAATAAGTCTATGACCAAATATAAGAGACTATGAAATGTATGCCTTCCGATGTAGGAAAGATTACTACTTCAAGTGAACACACGATCTGCTTCGATCACCTAGGAAGAGAAGAAGAAGCTTTGGCCCCTATGTCGCGTGGGGACATAGCGTTCGAAGATAGTTAGCGGTAGGAACACTAGCATGTAACTCAAGGATAAGGATAAAATAAAGTCATCATTTAAAAAATCAAGTCAAAATATTATTTTCAACCACATTCATATACATAGGCATATATGTAAGTACATAGCATGTTAATAATGTACCAATAAGGAAACAAGACTTAGCAAACATTCTTGATGCATTCAATCATAAGTCATAAAGTGGGGGACTCTGACCTTCCACACTTATAGATTCAAACGTTTCATATTAGGCAAGGGACTTTAACCACATGCATTTTCATTAGGCAAGGGACTTTAACCACAAACCATTTTGTTGGGCAAGGAACTCTAACCTCAAGCCGTATTAGATAAGGGACTCTAACCACAAGTTAGCGTATTTAGGCAAGGGACTCTAACCTCAAGCAATTTCATTAAGCTAGGGACTCTATACACTAGCCACTTTATTAAGCAAGGGACTCTAACCACAAGCCACTTTAGTAGGCAAGGTACTTTAACCACAAGCCATTGTGACTATCTTTAGTCGACATTGGGACTCTAACCCTTTAAACATACATCAACATTCATCCACTTCCACTATTAGGGACTCTAGACCATTTAACAAATTCATCACCATATATGACTACAAGGTCTTCATGGAACCATTTATCAAACAAACACTGCCAATGCATTAATTCAATTCATCATTCAATTCAATTTATGGTCATCAAGACCCTTAAAAACCATTTGTTCCTCATTAGCAATGTTATACCATACTTTAGTTCAACCCACTTCAATTTCATTTTTAGGGACTTTAACCCCTTTTAGACTTCAAACCAACAAGGTCATCAACTAACTAATAACATGGTTAACAATTCCTTTACAATACCATTTACCAACCACTCATACTTATTGGGTCATTGCCCTAGTTCAAAACATCTTAAACATATGACTAGATATTTTACTTAGAAATTTTCACAAACACCTTGTGTGTATGCCTTTACCAAGGCCAAAATCAAAGTAGAAGCCATCAACATTAGGGTTACTAAATACCCATTTGTTAAACCATAAACAATCATGTAAAAACACAAGTTTAAGCAAAAACAAACATTACTGATTATTAGTAAACAAAACCCTTATCATTTGGTTTAAAAATAATCATTTACAAATATTAATCCATGTTTAAAATACATGGTTTTTGAGTTAATAACAAGGGAAAGAGTCACATGACTTAAACAAGATGATCCACCAAGAAACTTGACTCCTCCTTGCCTCTAGTGAACACCCCTTGGAACCCTAACCTCCAATCTTGTTTTGAGAAGTGTAAGATGTGTTTTTGGAATGTTTTGATCTTCCAAAATAAATGTTTAGGAGGCCACAAGACATTAAATAGTGAGGGGACTTAAGGGTTTTGGGGTGGGAAATGTCCATCAAGCCCTTGGCTTAAAAACTGAAAAGTGACTTCCTAAGTAGGTATGACTCACTTACTAAATCGTACCCAATGGTATGAGTGGTACCATAACTCATACCCTAGACCTCACCAAGGACCCCTACACTAACAAAGTTATGACCACACACCCTTGACTTGAACCCAAGGGTACGAATGGTACCCTAAACCGTACACACAAACTGTACCCAAAATAGTGCCAAACATCGTACGACTTGAATTGGTACGACTCGTACATAACAAACGACCATGGGGAGGCTAAGTCATACCTTAAATAGTGTAAAAACCCCCACTACACTTCCTAGGATACGAGAGGGGTCACTAAGTCATATGCAAGGGTACGACTAGTACCCTGATTCATACCTAGTCTAGAAGCTTCAATTAAGGGAATTTTTCTAAGGGTCCAAAGCCTAGGTGTTTCAATTCTCCCCCACTTGGATCATTCTTCCTCGAATGACGGGTAAGGAAAGCATAAACATGAGTTAGCACATTATTACACATTAACTAATCTTTAACCAAGCTAGAAATCAAGACATACAACAAAGAGAAGACACATCCCGTGATCATTATCAAATAACCATTGATTTCATTGACTATGGAACTCAAACCAATTATTTATCAATGACATTTGTTCAATTCAAAGCTTAGGGACTTAAAAACATTGCCTACAAAATACATAAAGCAAATCAAGTATATTAAAACATACCTCAATCACGAGTTTTTGGGACGAAAAACAACTGGGGATACTTGGACTTCATGTCCTCCTTCGCCTCCCAAGTAGCTTCCTCGGACTTTTGTTTCCTCTATAGAACCTTCACTAAAGCCACCTCTTTTGTTGTCAACCGGCGAACTTGATGATCTAAGATCCTCACCGAGATCTCCTCATAGGACAAAGAGTCTGAAACACCAACATCCTCAAAAGGAACAACTAACAAAGGATCACCCACACATTTATGCAACATAGAGACATGGAAAATCGACTGGATGAAGTTCAAACTAAAAGGCAACTCCAACTCATAGGCTACAATTTCAACCCTTTTCAAAATCAAGTAGGGACTAAGCTTCCCCTTCTTACCAAAATGCATCATTCCCTTTATGGGAGACACCTTAAGAATACCAAATCACCAACACTAAACTCCAAATCCCTACGCCTCACATCTGCATAGGACTTTTGATGACTTTGAGCAATTTTCAATCTATCACGAATTACCTTCACTTTTTTAAGGCTTGGTGAACCAAATCGGAGCCAAACATCTTACCCTTATCAATTTCATACCACCCATTAGGAGAATGACATCTCCCACCATACAATGCCTCAAAAAGAGCCATATAGTGCTAGAATGGTAACTATTATTATAGGCGAATTCAATCAAAGGCAAGTGGTCATACCAACTACCACCATAATCAATCACACAAACACGCAACATATCTTCCAATATTTGGATGCTCCTCTCCACTTGTTCATCCATCTGTGGGTGGAAAGCAGTACTAAGGCACACCTTAGTTCCCAAACCTTTTTGAAATAACTTTCAAAAGCAAGATGATAAAGGAGTAACACGATCTGAATAATCAAAATCAGAGCACCATGTAATTTCACAATCTTTGTAAGATATAACTTAGCATAATCTTCCATCGAGTAATTAGTCCTCACAGGCAAAAAGTGAGAGAACTTGGTTATTCTATCCATAATGAACCAAATAGAATCACATTAATTCTAAGATCGGGGATGACCGATAATGAAATCCATATTAATTGCCCCTCACTTCTATTCGGGCAATGTAATTTATTGGTATAAGCCTCCGGGCCTCATCTGCTCAACTTTTACTTATTGACACACCATACACTTGGCCACATAACTAGTCATATCTCGCTTCATATTATTCCACCAATAGAACTTCTTAAGATCATGATACATCTTTATAAAATTAGGATGAATAGCATAACAAGATCTGTGAGCCTCAGCTATAATCCTTTCCCTCAATCCATCAATACTGGGAACACATAGTCTACCTTGGTACCTTAAGATAACATCACCACTAATCACAAAGTCAACAATCTTTTGCTAGCCTAATTTACTCTTAATCTTCATCAAATCAGGATCCAATATTTGTTTTTTCTTTATCTCAACAACAAGAGATGATTATGATACCGGGTGCACAAATGCCCCACCACCTTCAGAGTTCCTGAGATAAACTCCAAGATTAGCCAAATGGTGAATGTCCTTTACCAATTCCTATTTATCCTTATCCGTATGGGCTAAACTCCCTATGGATACTCTGCTAAGAGTATTGGCGACTATATTAGATTTACTTGGATGTAAATGAAGACTCATATCATAGTCTTTCAATAACTCAAGCCACCTCCTTTGCTGGAGATTCAACTCCTTCTGAGTAAACATATACTGAAGACTCTTATGATCGGTAAAGATGTCAACAAGAACCCTATAGAGATAATGTCTCCAAATCTTCAATCCAAAAACCACGACTAACAATTCTAAGTCATGAGTAGGGTAGTTCTTTTTATAAACTTTCAATTGCCTAGAAGCATAGGCCACCACCCTACCATGTTGAATTAATACACAACCAAGCCCAATATAAGAAGCAGTACAATACACTATGAAACCATCATTACCCTTGGGCAAGGTTAAAACTAGAGCCGAAGCCAATTTATCTTTCAACCTCAAAACTATCCTCACACATATTCTACCATAAGAACCTGACCTTTTCCTTGGTCAACTTAGTCAGCGGGGAAGCTATAGTCGGAAAACTCTCCACAAACCTCCTATAGTAAATGGTTAAGCCCAAGAAGCTTTGAATATCAGTTGGAGTCACAGGTCTAGGACACTTCTTAATCGCCGCAACCTTTTGATGATCTACCATAACCCCTTCACTAGAGATAACAGAACCAAGAAAAGTCACAGCCTTCAATCAAAACTCACAATTAGAGAACTTGGCATACAAATGATAACCTTCAAGGTTTGTAACATGGAATAGAGGTGATCGACATAATCCACCTTGCCTTTAGAGTAGACCAAGATATCATCAATGAAGAAAATGACAAACAATTCCAATAACGGATGGAAGACTCTATTAATCAAATCCATGAATATTGTTGGGGCATTGGTCAACCCAAAGGACATAACTAATAACTCATAGTTACCATACTTGGTTTTAAAGGCGGTCTTAGGGATATTCGCTTCCCTAATCTTAAGTTGATGATAACCCAGCCTAAGATCAATCTTAGAGAAATACTTTGCACCTTGAAGTTGATCAAACAAATCATCGATCCTAGTAAGAGAATACTTAATCTTTATGGTCACTTTGTTCAACTGACGATAATCAATGCACATACGAAGCAAACCATCCTTCTTGCGCATAAACAACACAGGATAACTCAAAAGAGACATAATAGGATAGGTGAAACCTTTATCTAAAACGTCCTTCAATTTCTCTTTAAGCTCATTAAACTCCATCAGAGCCATTCTATAAGGGGGAATAGAAATCAGATGAGTTTTCAAAAAAAAAAAATCAATCCCAAAATCAATTTCCCTATTGGGAGGAATACTAGGAAAGTTATTGGAAAAGACCTCGGGAAACTCATTAACCATGGGAACGGATTCTAGAGAAGGACATTTCAAGTTAGAATCTTTAACTCAGACCAAATGATACAAACACCTTTTAGAGATCAACTTTCGAGATCTGTGATATGAGATAAACCTTTCCTTAGGCACTAAAAAAACCCTTCCCATACAACGATTGGCTCATTAAGGAATTTACATATGACCATACGGGTTCGACAATCTAAGAAGCATAGTATGAATACAACCAATCTATCCCCAGAATTACATCAAAATCGACCATATCCAACTCAATCAAATCAACAAGTGTTTCTTTACTAACAACAACTACCACACACCCCTATAGACTTTTTTAACAATCACAGAGTCTCCAACTGGGGTAAAAATAGAAAAAAAGACTAACAGATACTTAGGATTAAAATTAAAATGCACAGCCACAAATGAGGTCACATAAAAAAGAGTGGGCCTTAAATAAAGTAAACAATACACATCACGGGAGAAAAGTTTTAACATACCCATGACAATAATGGGAGAGGCCTCAGACTCCTGGTGAGTAACAAATGCATACAAATGATTTTGGCCAATGTCAGTACCAGAAGAAGAAACAGCACCCTTCGGTGTAGGAGTAGATAAAGTATCAATAGGGGCCCTGTTAGACCAAAAATCTGCTAGAGTGAGGAACTCTTGCTGCATGTGCCCAATCTGACCACATTTAAAACATTTGTTTCTCCTCTTCTCATACTCTCCACGATGATGCTGACTGCAGAAACTACAAAATGGGTAGGAGGAACTGACTGAGCCCCACTAGTCTGAGATTAGGCACCCATTGCCCAGAACCCACCACTAAACTGAGGTCGATGATCATCTGACGGCTTCAGGTGAAGAGTACTAGCTGAGGAGAAAGAACCCAAACTCCCCCACTTCATTCTTGTCTACATACCACTATCTCTACCATTTTATTTAGAAGGACTAAATTTCTTTCCTTGCTTTTTACTAAACTCAACTTGTTGCTTTTTCTCTTTCTCCACTTGTTGCATATATATAACCAGCACAAAGATGTCCATGTCTTTGATCAACAAGACCGTCTTGCTCTCAAGCACTAACTCATGGGACAAAACTGAAGCAAACTTATGCATTCTAGCCCTCATGCTAGAAACCATCTAAGGGGCATACTTAGACAAATAATGGAATTTCAAGGTATAATCCTTGACAGATATCCTCCTTTGCTTCAAGTTAATAAACTCTTCCGTTTTTGCTTTCAACTCTTGAGGAAAGAAGTGGTCCAAGAATACCTTCGAGAAATTCTCCCACACTACAGGACTAGCATCCACACCTCATTCCCACCCTTCGTACCATTGGTGTGCTACATCCTTCAATTAGTAGGAAGAAAACCTAACAGCCTCAACCTACGAAGCATGTATGATCCAGAAGATTTTTTCCATTTCATCAATGATTCCCTGAGAATCCTCCTCAACCTTGGTACCCGTGAACATAGGAAGGTTCAACCTCATAAATTAGCTAACTCTTATGGCCTTACAAGAAACAGTAGCAGGAGCACTACGCTCTAATTGAGAGGCTACCAATTGAGTTAAGAGGTTGACATAGAAACAAAACTCAGCATTAGTAGCATCCCCTCAAGGTAATTGAGGGAGGGTGTCACTCTCATAAGCAGAATTGGTGGGGACAGGTTGGATCCCATGAGGATGGTCAGATATTGCAACCCTAGCTTAGGTCTAGCCCCCATAAGTTGGATGATTTCCATTTATAGGGCCCTCAATCGGGATGGTTTTGCCTGAGTATCAGATCTCCTTGGAGGTATGATTTAAAAGATAAGAAAATAGAAATAAGAGGAATCCAAGACCTTAGACTCTATAGCTCGAGATTAAAACACAAGAAAGAAAAACATTTCTAAATGTCTCGTAGCCCCTCTTTTATAAGTGTGGCATGCTATACACACATAAAAGAGACCCTACTTGACACGACTTTGTGTATACCCAACTGACCATGAACCTAGGCTCTGATGCCATATTTACATGAACCAAAATTGAGCCTTGTCATATGGGCATATCAAGCCAAACATGAGCCAGAGATTGCCCCATCAACCCAACCTTACCATTACATCAATCCATAAGTGTCAGAGGAACTCCGACTATATATCATGATAGTAGAAACAGAACTAGTAATCATAACAAAGACAATGTCTAAACATTTCATTTACATCAACATACTAACCAACATACCCAAGTCCACAATAGTCCACAAGCCCTACAAATCTGATGTCTAAATTTGTTGGGACAAATCCCCGACAATAGCCAAACCAAATCTATATATGTCTATGACCAAAGATAAGAGACCATGAAATGTATGTCTTCCGATGTAGGGAAGTTTGTCACTTCAAGTCAACAAACAATCCGCTTCGATCACCTAGTCACTATGCAGGAAGAGAAGAAGAAGCTTCCGCCCCTATACCATGTGGGGACATAGAGCTTAGAGATGGTTAGTAGTCGGAACGCTAGCATGTAACTCAATGATAAGGATAAAATAAAGTCATAATTCAAGAAAATCAAGTCAAAACATCATATTATACCACATTCATATACATAGGCATACATGTCATGTTTATAATATACCAACAATGAAACAAGACATAGCAACCTCTAAATCATAAGTCATGAAGTGGAGGACTCCGACCTTCCAAACTTATAGATTCAAATATTTCTTATTAGGCAAGGGACTTTAACCACATGCATTTTAATTAGGCAAGCGACTTTAACCATAAGCCATTTCGTTGGGAAAAGGACTCTAACCTCAAGTCAAATTAGATCAGGGAATCTAACCACAAGTCGACATATTTAGGCAAGGGACTCTAAAATCAAGCAATTTTAATAAGCTAGGGACTCTAACCACAAGCCACTTTATTAAGCAAGGGACTCTAACCTTAAGACACTTTCATAGGCAAGGTACTTTAACCACAAGCCATTGCGACTATCTTTAGTAAATATGGACTCTAACCCTTTGTCCATACATCAACATTCATCCATTTCCACTCTTTGGGACTCTAGCCCATTTAACCAATTCTTTACCATATGTGACCACGAGGTCTTCATGGAACCATTTATCAAACAAACACTTTAATAAGTCAATGCCTAATTCAATTCATCATTCAATTCAATTTATGGTCATTAAGACCCTTAAAAACCATTCATTCCTCATTAGCAATCTTATACCACACTTTAGTTCAACACACTTCATTTTCAAGTTTAGGAATTTTAACCCTTTTTAGCCATCCAACAAATAAAATCATCAATTAACTAACAACTTGGCTAACAATGCCTTTACAATGCCATTTACCAACCACTCATACTTATTGCGTCATTGTCCTAGTTCAAAACATCATCAATATATGACTAGAAATTTCACTTAGATATTTTCACAAACACCTTGTGTGCATGCCTTTACCAAGGCCAAAATCAAAGTAGAAATCATAAATATTAGGGTTACTCAAGACCTATTTATTAAACCATAAACAACAAGAACCCACATATGCAAATCATTTCCAATATCATGTAAAAACACATGTCTAAGCAAGAGAAAACATTACTCTTCATTAGGAAACAAAATCCTTATTATTTGATTTCAAAATCATCATTTACAAATATTAATCCGTATTAAAATACATGGTTTTTGAGTTAATAATAAGGGAAAGAGTCGGATGCCTTAAAAAATATGATCCACCAAGAAACTTGACTCCTCTTTGCCTCCAAATGAACACCCCATGGAACCATAGCCTCCAATCTTGTTTTGAGAAGTGTAAAATATGTTTTTGGAATGTTTTGATCTTCCAAAATGAATATTTAGTAGGCCAAAAGACATTATATAGTGAGGATAATTAAGGGTTTTAGGGTGGGAAATGTCCATAAAGCCCTTAGCTTAAAAGCTGAAAAGTGACCTCCCAGGTGGGTACGACTCACTCAATCGTACCCTAACTCATACCGTAGACCTTACCAAAGATGCCTATACTGACCAAGGTACGACAAAAAACCCTTGACTCGTACCCTAGGGTATGAATAGTACCCTAAACCATCCCAAAATAGTGTCAACTAGGCCAAGTTCCAAACATCATACGACTTAGCTTGGTACGACTCGTACACTAACGCACGACCATGGGGAGGCTAAGTCATACCTTGAATAGTGTGTAACCCCCACCATACTTCGTAGGATATGAGAGGGAGTCACTAAGTCATAAACAAGGGTACAACTAGTACCCTGAGTTTTACCTAGTCCAAAAGCTTCAATTAAGAAAATTTTTCTAAGGGTCCAAAGCCTAGGTGTTTCAGACATGGAACTCTCACAGATCAAAAATTTTATTTCATATTTTGACTCAGATTTTTGGGTTGTTTCTCTTATTTTCTATGTTATGTGAGCTATTACTCAAACAAAAAATAAAATAAATCCCGTCCTTAGTTTCTAAATTTCCTTATCTCTCTTCCTCAATAATGAATAACTGTTCTTGGAGACTCTTTTTAAAATGACCTATTCAAGTCTTCGATCTAATTAAAGGATCACAAGTTAATTTTTAGTGAAATGCGGAACTTATTAAGCTACTTACTAAATACCTTAATTTATTAGTGATTAAAGATTTCATTATAATTTTTTTAAAATACAAATTAATTCAAAACTCGATCTGTGATGGACAGACCGATTATCAATCCAACCGACATTTTATATCAGTCTTTTATGTTTTTTAATAGTTGACTAATTATAGTAATTAGTCCTACAACTTAATATTACTCTTTTTTAGTCCGACCGATTAATTAGATTATTACATATATACTACAAAGTTTTCCCACTGACTAATAATCGGTCCTTTTAAATTTGACAGATCAGTTCAACCCATAACCTATATGCTAAATTCTTTTTAAAATATTAACTATCAGTGTTTTTTAATCTGCCAGATCAATTCAACCAACTACCTATATACTATAATTTATATCCGTCAAATTAATCGTCGGTATTTCTTTAATTCGGCCGACTAGATATATAGTATAATATTGATTTTTTCTTTTGAAAATAAGATTGCTACTAAAATTAGAGGAGAGTAGAAAAATTATTATTTAAGAGGAGAAAAAATATTGAAAAATAAAAACATAATACATACAAATTCCCTTTAACTTGACTTCAAATCATATCTATGACCTCCAACTTTTGGTGTGCACAAGTAGGCACTTAAAATTGTATAAAGTTGAATAGTAAACACATGTCCTATGTATTGTGCCAAAAATAAAATAGAAAGCTTTAAAAATTTGAAAGTTGAAGAAACAATGAGTTTTTAGTAGAAAGAGAGGAAAACTATAGTTTGAAATTAAAAGGATGGGGTAGGGTTTTATGTATTAAGTTTATTAGTAGATACATCCCAAAGTTTTTAATATGTTATTATAGTTCAATCCTTCATTAAGTTATTTTCTTATTTTATTTTAAAATAAGTATAATACATAAATATACCATTTAACTTGGTATCAATTGATCGTTATACCCACCAAATTTGGGTGTTCATAAGTAGGTATTAAAACTTGTATATAGTTGAACAAGCAAACACACACATCCCATGTGGCATCTGCATGAATTGCCACATAAAAAGTGTGTGCCGACTTGTTCAATTTAATACAAGTTTAAGTGTCTACTTGGGCACATTCAAAGTTGGAGGGCATAGATGAAAGATGAAGCTAAGTTAAAGGGCATTGTTATGTGTTACTAGTATATGTACCCGTGCGATGCATGAAAAATATTGGAGAACAGACTATTAACTTTATCATATTTATCTTTTATCATTTTATCAATTGTGAAAGTTAAATGATTTGATCGATCATTCGTTATACTATTAGAGGGAAATAAAAATCATTTTATTCATCTTAAATCGTTCTAAGATTTTGTGTTGCGTGAAATTAGATTCAAAGTTTGTTGCAATAAATTAATTACCAAGGAATTATTTAAGGAGAAGATATGTCTATTGTTGAGTTCTGGTGTTACATATGGATGACTTCTTTGTATATTCATTGTCATTATGTTATAGATCATTAGTAAAATTCATGATTAAAATTTTCATTATTTTGTAAACTAAAGGAGAAGTTGAAAAACAATTAGAGAGGTTTTCCTTTTTTTTTTTTTTTTTACCTTTTTTAAGAGTACCCACACATTAGAGATTTTTTTTCCCTTTTTAATGGCACTTATTCCTTTTGCTTCCTTGATGCCTCGAATTCATAACCTTAAAATTGCCAGAAAACTTATCATTATTTTAATAGCAACTTCTTGTCAACAACAATTAGAGGATTGAATTTTAAATTAGCGATGTCCTTGAGATAACATATCATCAACATGCTTTGTCTTCTGCTCTACTGAAATATGATGTTAAAAGGAGTTAAAAAATAGATCAAGAAAGTCAATCACCTTTATATAATAATTAGGATATATAATTATGGCGTAATTATTTCATAATATGATGGCAAAAAGATGGTGAATCCATGCAACTCTTTTTTGGTTTAATAATTTAGTAGAATCTAAGCATACTATAATTATGCATCATTATTGATTGACATCCTATTATTACATCATTACCTCTTAAATCTCACAATATTTTAGAATTTTCAAAAAATTAGGAATGATATCAAAGACCTTCCTCAGGTTTAGTTTCATACCACTCACATCTAATGGTTTACGATATTAATTTTACCAACTCTTATTTTTATCTATTTTTGATAAAAATACTTTAAAATTATTAACATAAAATTTAAATTCAGATCAATTTACTCTTTCTAATATGAGTTTTTATTTCACTAATTCCATAAATTTAGGAAAAGAATAAATTACCTCATATGCTTCCGTCTCAATCCTAAATCACGTATGAAATACTGATTAGTTACTGCATTTTATTTTCATATATAATGAATAACTATTGAGTTTGAATTTTTTTCTCTGATCTGGAGTATAATGCAACTGGTGTTTTCACACAAGAATAAGAAAACTTTGTTTCAGAAAGAAACCTTGGGATATGAACCAATCATTCTTTGAAATTACTAAGAACAAAAATACTACTCTCTTCTCACAAAATGCTCATTTAGGTATTTGATATTGCCACCAATTATGAAAGAAACCTTGAAGATCACATATACCAACATTCATCTATGATTACATATAGATAATCCACAATGAAAAAAATCAAGTTTAAAACTTATCATTTTCTCTTTTCAATAGTTGTTTAATATCCTGAAATATGAAAACAATTAACATGAACTTTGAAACTAATAGAAAATAAATTATTAGAGTATAAATTACTATGAATGTATGCATAGAAGAACAAAAAATAGTTTGCATGAATACATTTAAATGTATCTCTGATCTAGCACTTTCTGAAATAATATGAGCTTTCTGAGATCTTGACTCAGCTTAATAGGATGAGATACAGAGTGAAGAGAAGGTAAAGAAGAAAGAAGAAGAGAACTATCAGTCTGATTGTATTGTATTGATTAGTTATTATTGATACATGTTCAGGTACTATTTATAGATCATCTATATGGTTAGTTACAACTAACTCTAATACTTAACCAGCTATGAGTTAGTTATAACTAACTTATTGAATGTAACTAACTTCCGGAAAGTAACGAACTTTTTTTTGTCTAGCTTACTAACAATCTTCTTCTTCTTAACACTCCCCCTCAAGCTAGGAATGGGTGAATATGTCACATATTCCTAGCTTGGAACTGAGATAGTTATGTTGTACTCGACTAAGTCCCTTAGTGAACAAATCTGCAGGTTGTTGCTATGTTGATATGTATCTTGTTGTGACTATTCCTTGTAGTATCTTCTCCCTGATAAAGTAGCAGTCAATGTCTATGTGTTTAGTTCTCTCATGATAGGGTTAGCAGCTATTGAAAAGCTGACTTGATATCACTAAATATTTCAACTGGAAGTGTCAACTCAAGATCAATCTCTTTTATCAAACCTAGTATCCCCATAAGTTCAGCAGTTACATCTACCATGCTTCTAAATTTTGCCTCAGTTGAGCTTCTAGACACAGTAGTTTGTTTTTTTTATTTCCAAGACACCACAGAGTCACCAATATTCACAAGATACCCAGTGATTGACCTTCTAGTCTGAGGATAAGATGCCCAGTCTGCATCACAATAGGCACTTACCTGACTATTTGTACTGCTGGATAGAAGCATTCCTTGACCTGGTTGATTCTTGATATACCTTACCACCCTTATAGCTGCTTTCATATGAGATTTTTTGGGGTGTTGAAGGAACTGACTTAGTGTCTGAACACTGAAAGATATGTCTGGTCTAGTCATAGTTAAGTACAATAACTTCCCAATCAGTTTCTGATAAGCTCTTTGATCAGCAAGAGGGTCATTCTCTGATTTTCCTTTAACATGCTCATCAAATTCCACAGTATTCATCTTTGCATTATAATCAATAGGAGTTGTTGTAGGTTTGGCTGCTGCTAATCCAAGATCAGACAAAAGTTGTAGAGCATATTTCCTTTGATACATTAGGATCCCTTTTTCAGACCTTGCAAACTCAATGCCCAGAAAGTATCTCAATTCTCTGAGATCTTTCATTTTGAAGGCTTGTTGTAGGTCTGTTTTAGTCTCTTTTATCAGTTTCAGGCTTTCACTATTAATCAACATATCATCAACATACATAAGTATTAGCACCATGCCCTTGTTTGTTCTTTTCACATATAGAGATGGATCATATTTTCTTTGAATAAACTAAAACTTCATCAATACTTTTGAGAGTTTTGAATTCCATTGTCTAGTGGCTTTTTTCAATCCATATAAGGACTTGACAAGTATACATACCATATTCTCCCCCTGACTTATAAAACCTTCTGGTAAGTTCATGTATATCTCATTAGTAAGATTTCTATTTAGGAAGGCATTTTCCATATCCATTTGATGCATAAACCACTTTCTCTTTGCTATAGTAGATAACATTATTCTCACTGTCTTCATTTTAACCACAAGTGAAAAAGTCTCTTTGTAGTCTATACCTTCTTTTTGGCTATAACCTTTAGCAACCAATCTAGCCTTAAACCTTTCCACCTCTCCTATAGCTTTGTATTTTATCTTGTATATCTACCTATATCCAATAGGTTTCTTCCCTTTAGGTAATGTGACAATATCCTAAGTGTGATTTGCTGTAAGTACTTCAATCTTATTTTTCATGGCAGTTATCCATCTAGTATCTTTACAAGCTTCTGAATAGGTAGTGGGTTCACAATTAGAAGAGGAAGAAGCAACAAAGGCTTTATAACCATCTGATAGACCATCATAAGCTACATGGTTTGATATAGGAAAGGTAACATCTTTATGGATGTTAAGAGATATAAAGTCAGACATCCACACTGGTGCTTTTCTACCTCTAGCTGACTTTCTTTGATTTTATACCATACGAACAGATGGTACTAGATCAACCTCAGCTCTTTAAGGTTGTTCTTGTTTTGAACTTTGAGGTGATATCTCCACAGGCTGTGATGAAGTGTGTGAGATATACTAAGGCTGGAAGTACTCTTATGTATCACACAAAACACTCTGTGAAGGCTCCACAGGAAACACATGTTGAGTGTACTCAGTCTAACTACCCTGCTTCTTAAATGGGAAAACATTCTCTCTAAATGACACATCTCTACTAACAAACACCACTTTTCTGGCTAGATCAAACAACACATACCCCTTTTGAACTTCAGAATCTCCCAGCAAAGCTCTGTCTTTAGCTCTACTCTATAGTTTATCCTATTCATTTAGCACTTTTACATAGCATAGACAACTAATGACCCTGAGATGACTACAATTTGGATCTCTTCCATGTAACTTTGTATAAGGTGTTTGAAATTCTAGAGCTGAATTTGGAAGTCTATTGATGATGTACACAGCAGATAAGACATAATAACCCCACAGATGGATAGGAATACCTACCTGAAACCTCAGTGCCCTTGTCACCTCAAGAATGTGCTTGTGCTTTCTCTCAGCTACACCATTTTGCTGAGGAGTATAAGCACAAGTAGTTTGATGCACAATGCCTGAAATTTTACATATCTGAGTACATACTGAATTGACAAATTCATTTCCATTATCAAACCTTAATACTTTAATAGTTTTGTTAAAATGAGTTCTAACATAAGCAATAAACTGTTGAATCAGTACACATACTTCACTTTTAAGCATCAACAAAAATACCCAAGTAAATCTAGAGAAATCATCCGCAATTGTCAAGAAAAACCTTTTTTCATTCATAGTGGAAACTTTATAGGACCCCACAAGTCTGTGTGCACAATCTCAAAACAACCTGCAGTCTTAATGCTGCTACAACTGAAAGGTAACCTATGTTGTTTTACAGTAGGACACACTGCACATTTCTCTATAGTATCACTTACAACTTGGTTGTTCTCAGGTACTAGTTTTTGTAGTATGTTAGTAGATACATGACCAAACCTTTGATGCAACACCTGCACATCTGCATATTTGGCATTTTCTTTGGTCATACATGATCCACCTGTTTCACCACTTGGCACTACATTGATTTTACTCTTTTTATGTTGATCTCCTAGTAGATATAAGCCTCCTCCTAGTCTACCAATCGTCCTCACCCTTCCAGTAGAGAGATCCTAGAAGAGACAGAAATCAGGAAAGAAGGTCACTGAGCATTGACACTCTTTGGTCACTTTAGGAATTGACAGTAGATTGTATTGAAACTCAGGAAAGTGATACTCATCAGTAATAACATTTTATTCAATCAAACAATAGCTTCTAACATGATTAACCATAGTTGTATCACCATTTGGTAGGTACACCAGTTTAGGACTTCCAGGCTTAGTTATAGATTTTCCATCAAGCAGACTCAAATTAGACACCATATGATTTGTTGCACTTGTATCAATTATCCATTCATGTACTCTAGATGCTACAGAAAAAAGCATTACTGATACCTGCTACATTAGTTGACTCAGGTTCATTAGTTGCTTCCCTATTTTGATTGATCAACTGAATAATCTGTGCATATTGTTCTTTAGTGAAGGCTACATTTCCCATTTGATTCAGTTGAGACATTTGCACACCTGCGCTAAATTGTCCTCCTATGTTCTGATGATAAGAGTATTGTAATGAGATAACATCTTGATCTAGTATTGCATTTTAGGTTGTACCTCCTTCAACTCTAGGTTTCTTCTTGTTCTTGAAGTCTGGTGGATACCCAATGATTTTCCAGCAACTATCTTTAGTAGTTTTTCTTTACCCTTTGAAACTGACCATTTCCTCCTATACTTCTTGAGTACATAGCAACATCACACCTTTTTGACATCATGACAGGATTAGGACCAAGAATGCCTGCATTGTTAGCCATAGATTTGTGACTTTCATCACTTAAGATCATAGCATAAGCCTGATTAACTGTGGGTTAGGGACTCATAAGTAATATCTGACTTCTTGCTTGGATATACACATCATTCAATCCCATTAGAAACTGAAGCAAATTCAGTTTTTGGAGATGTACCACAAATTCTCTTGACTTATCACATTCACAACCTGGTGCAGGCACTAAAGCCTCAAATTCTTCCTAAAGATCTTTCAACTTAGAGAAATAGATAGACACCAATGCACTCCCTTATGTGCATGTATCAATTTCTTTGTGTAGATTAAATGTCCTAGCACCATTAATCTTGTTGAGTCTTTCATGCAAATCATCCCAGACAACTTTAGAAATAGAGGCATACATGATACCACCAAGTAGAGATTTGGAAACTGAATTCATTATCCAAGAAAGCACCACAGTATTAACCCTTTTCCCACTGGTTTCCTAGTTCTGCAGAGAACTTATCTTTCAAATAAGTTCCATCCACCATCCCCAACTTATTCCTTCCTAGTAGAGCAACTCTCATAGATCGATACCAAACAGAGTAATTTTTGATACCTGTCAACTGAAATGATACTATTTGAATACTACTTTGATCTGCAGGATTAAGGAAAAGTGGGTGATTATAATCAATGACAAGACTGCTATTCTGTGCAACAGGTACAACTTCTCCATCAACAGAAGCCATTCTTCACAACTCAACAGTATAACTTGTAATCACAGACACAAAGAATAGGATATAATAAGAACTTCAAAGATTACAAAAGAACTTATCCAAAACTTATCAACAATTAGCCTGAATATTAATTTCCAGATCTATGATCTGAGCTACAAGCTCGTGGCTCTGATACCATGAAATAACATGAGCTTTATGAGATCTTGAATCAGCTCAATAGGATGAGATACAGAAAATGAAAGAGAAACAGGGTGAAGAGAAGGTAAAGAAGAAGGAAGAAGAGAACTATCAGTCTGATTGTATTGTATTGATTAGTTATTATTGATACATGTTTAGGTACTATTTATAGATCATCTATATGGTTAGTTACAACTAACTTTAATACTTAACCATCTATGAGTTAGTTATAATTAACTTATTGAATGTAACTAACTTCCGGAAAGTAACTAACTTTTTTTTTGTCTAGCTTACTAACAATCTTCTTATTCTTAACACTTTCGTTGTTCCTCTTCCACCCAAGATGCGTAGCATATGTTTTCGTTTATCCTAATGTATTATTTTATTTTTGGTCTGATATAACTGTTTTAGTATTTCCTGCAAATTAAACAAAGACACTTAAAAATTTCATATTATGGCAGTAATAAAAATATGAAAAAAATAAAATCCTTACACTGTTTTTTCTCTCATTTGGTTTATATGCCCTCATGTATTGTGTCTCATTAGTTGGAGTCAATTGTGTGTGTTCGTGCATATGATGTAAATAAGGAATGGGAAGTTATGTAGATATGGGTGAGAATTTTGTGGTTGGTTGTAACTTTTTGGAGTCTTTTTCTTATTTTATCATTATAAAATAAATAAATAAAAAGGAATGCTTGCCCTTTAAAATATGATTATTTTTACCAAGTTTTTATTCAAAATTTCAACTAACCACTTTATCTTTCAAAATAAAGTTTCTATTATTAACTTTTAATTTAAATACGGTTAAGAAAAATTCAAAAAAAAAATATTGGCAAAATTTTATTTTGTAAAAAATTGTAAAAACTAAAATTAACAGTTTTTTATTATTATTTCTTTAAATTTTTTGTGCTACATGGGTAGATGTTCTGCCTAAATGCATCATGTATGAGAATTCATGAGAAAAATGGCAGTAGAAGTGGGAAGTTCGTGTTCATGGAGATCGTCAAGACCTTTACAACTAATATCATATACTATAACACAACTTACCTTCATCTCTTGAAATTATGCCTTCTCTCATGCATTTTGAGGAGCATGTTAAAGTGTTTTTTTCACTTCTTTTCGAAGATAAGGTTTTCATTAAGCCTCGAGCAAATTTAAGGATGTTTTTCACTCTAGAAGGACACTTACTCCTATTTTCTCCTTGTCTCATCATCAAACAATCAAACAAATGAGGGAAAGAAGAGATTTGTTAAGAGGAGGAAGAAAACTGAGAAACGGTTTGCTGCTTTGCTTTCTGCTGAAGAAGAAATGAAATGTGAATGCCCCATACCTGGTCATTAAAAATGAATAGTTCCTATAAAAGAGGAGTAAAAAACGTAATTTTTTTTTACACAATTTTTTTCTATAGCATCAATATTGTGCAGGTACACAGTATACAATACGGGACAACTGATCCAATCAAATTCTCACTAAAATTCTATCACAACTATATAAGAAAGGGTAATGGGCAACAGTTTTTGCAATCTCATCTTCTCAAATAGTAGCAAAAGCTCTCCTACTCAAGATCCAAAAAATTACTTATTCTCTAATTTGTGTTTCTTGAGTCTTGTTCTAAAATTGAGTTTTATTCTAGTGTTTCTGAGTAAAATTTTCTTTTGTTTGTTGAGTGTTTACTTAGGTAGAGTTACCTAAGGATGATTGACTAGAGTCAGTTGATTGAGTAAAGGGTGACAGAGTTGTCTCATTGATTTGTAATAGAGGTATAACAAGATTTAGAATTTAGAGTCAAATCCTTTTGGAGTCTGTAATCAAAGTTGTTTGATTATAGTGGAGTTTGAAAAATTTTATGAGGACAGGTCATGGTTTTTTTTCCTTGAGTAAGTAGGTTTCCATGTAAAAATCTCTTGCGTGGATTTGTTCTGTGCATTTAATTTTTTTCCTGTTTTATTGTTATTTATATTCCCTTAGGGATTTGGTCCTGTAGTGGTGGTGAACCCTTATAATTCAATAATTAGTATCAGACTGGTGCACTCTATACGGTTAACACCTAGAGTAGATCCTTAGGTATGGCAGCACCACCAAACTTAGGAAGGACAGTCAACCACCAGAACACCTCGATTCAATAGATAATATTATGGGTGGTGGAAGACAAGGCAATTTTATTATGGCTGAAAATAGTGAGTTATGGGATATAATCTATGATGGACCTCATATTCCCATGACAGGAGGTAAGGAAGGAGAAATTACTAGATTGGTTGCCAAAACTCAAACTTAATATAATGAAGAGGACTTCAAGAAGATTGAAAAGAATTTTAAGGCTAAGAAGTTATTGGAGTATGAATAGGACCTGATGTGCAAAGGAAATCTTGGATCGTCTAAGGAATGCTCGTGAAGGAACAAGTCAAGCAAAAGAATCTAAAGTGGACAATGCTTAGTACCTAATATGAGGCCTTCTCTATGAAGAAAAGTGAAACTATTCAACAAATACACACCAGGTTCACCTATATCACAAATGAACTATACCATCTTGATGAAATCATTCCACCTAGAAAATAAGTGAGAAAGATATTGGGTGTACTGCCTATGTCAAGAAAGAGTAAGGTGAATGTCATTTCTGATGTAAGATATCTTAAGACACTCACAATGGATAAGTTAATTGGAAATTTGAAGTCCTATGAACTGAAGAAGCAAGAAGATCAAGAGAAGAATGAGCCTAAGAAGTAGAAATCCTTAGCCCTAAAAGCTTCAAAATATAATTCCAGTGAGGATGATGAGGATGTTTCCTACTTATATCAAAAATTCATTAGAGTTATGAAGAATAGTGGAAGATTTTATAAGAAGGGCAGTAGTAGGAGACCTGCAGGTACAAATGATTTATACCACAAATGTGGCAAACTAGGACATTTCATCAAGGATTTCCCCTTGCACAAGATGGATTATCAAGAATATCTGAAGTCTGAAGGAGACAAAGCTAAGAAGGATCGGGTCTCTGATAAGGCTAGAAAAAGTTCCAACAGATTATGTAGTTAAGCAAGCCTTAACTACCTGGAAGACTCATCTAGTGAATCAGATGAGTCAGAAAAATCTAAAGATGCCTTTATGTTGTTGTAGAAGATGGTAAAAATACCTACAACTCTCCTTTTTATCTTATGGCAAGAGTTGATGATGATGAAGATGATGAGGTAAATCCTCTTAACATTAAACAAAATTTGAACAACTACACTTATAAGAAGCTAATAAAACTTGCAAATGTTTTGATTAATTCTCTATGTGAGCTTACTGTTGAAAAAGGAAATTTTTTATGAGAAGGTAGGTAATCTAGAATATGAAAAAAAAAACTCTAACCATTCAAATATTTGAGATAATAGAACACTCTAATGCTAAATTTTGAAAATAGAGAGATTTTGGAAAAATTGAAGAAATTAGTTGAATTTAATCATAAAGGAAAAAATGAGGCTAGTATTCTACAACTTGAGCTTGAGGAGAAGTTGGATAAGTCACAGAAGCTTCTCATATCTTCTATAGAGAAATATGATGAATTAGAAAGGAACTTGGTCTATATAAGAGAATATCTTAACAAACCTCTAAAGTGAACTATAACATCAAAAGTTCTAGCTAATTTGAAAAATCAAGGAGCGAATAATAGTAGAGGTCTTGGTTGTCAACACATCAATCCTCACAACAAGTATGTTTCTGTGGACAATAATTTTCTATGCACTCATCGTGGAAGAAATGGTCATAAAAAGGTTGATTTCCAGGCAAGGCTTAAAGCTAAAATGAACTCAGCTAAGTATGTTCATTAAGTGCAACCACTTTCAAGGGGACCTAGTCCCCTGAAAAAATTCAAGAAGGGTAGACTATCTGGCTAGACCAAGAATGTTATGATTACTCCCTTGTCCACCTATTGGGAACTCAAACTCAAATGGTTTCCCAAATCTGACAAATGATATCTGAATGGAAGTAGGAGTAAAATAAAACAATCAAAGTTGGTTCATGGATAGTGGATTCTCTAAGAACATGACTATAGAACTAATTGTTTTCTCTCACTCAAGACACTTCAAGGTGGAGGTGTCTCTTTTGGTAATGGTAAGAAAGGTTTCATTGTTGGAGAAACTAGAAATCATTAAGTCATATTATTGAAGATGTGTACTATATGAGTGGATTGAAGTACAACTTATTGAGTTTGTCTCAAATTTGTGATAAAGAGAATAAAGTGAAGTTCTTGTCTGACTGGTGTACTGTAACTAGTCGAAAAATTGGGAATGACATTCTCAGAGCTATAAGATCCAAAAATATGAATGTGGATTACCTAGACTTGATTTCTAGATGTGAATTGACCTGTTTGAGTGGTCATAGTGAGAATGCAGATCTCTGGCACAGAAGCTTGGGTCATGTAAGTTCATCTCTACTCAATAAATTAGTCTCTACGGACCTAGTACATGGTGTTCCAAAGTTGCAATTTTCAGATCCCAGAATTTTTGAAGCATGTGTCAAAGAAAAAAAACCAGGTCCTCGTTCAGAAAAAGGTTATTTAACACCTCTAGACCTCTTAAATTGTTGCACATGGACTTATGTGGACCTTTCTAGGTTCAAACTAGAGAAGGGAAGAAATATGTCTTTATTGTAGTAGATGATTACTCCAGATTCCCATGGACCATGTTCCTAAGGACAAAGGATGAAACATATGAAGTCTTAGTGATCTTTTCTTCATAAAATCAGGTGAACCTGAATAACAAAATAGTAGGGATCAGGTTTGATCATAGAAAAGAATTTGAAAATGCTAGAGTTGAGGAATTTTCTACTGAAAATGGAATTAGTCATAACTTTTTATCTCTAAGAAGAGTTGTTGAAAGGAAGAATAGAGCACCGATTGATATTGCTAGGACCATGTTGATAGATGGTGAACTTCCCAAAAGTTTTTGGGTTGAAGCTGTAAACACTGCCTATTATGTCACCAATAGATTTCTGATCAAATCTGTTCTCAAAAAGACTTCTATGAATAAACTCTAACTTGATTACTTTAAGCCTTTTGCTGCAAGTGTTTTATATTAAACAATGGTAAGGATGAGTTGGGAAAATTTGACTCTAAAAGTGATGAAGCAGAATTTGTAGGCTACTATTAAACTAGCAAAGCCTACAAAGTCTACAACAAAAGGACCTTGTGTGTAGACAAGAGTGTTCATGTTAACTTTGATGAGTCAGGAAATATGAAGAATCCTACAGGTAGTAATGGCACAAATATAGAGGAACTAATTACTAGAGGGATAGCCCAGTAGAAGCACAGTCTTAAGGTCAAAATACTCAGGATGATGTAGTTGGAGAAGAAGGAGGAATAGAAGAACCAGGTCCCCAGCAAGATTCTAATTTTAATATATGTCAACAGGGGACTCAAGACTAAATCTCTGAAGAAACTGGTCCGAACATTCCTCAATAAACTTCAATAAGGTCCAATTGGAAGCATAAGTCATCTCACCCTCTTGAGAATCAAACTTTTCCTTTGGAATCAGGGATGCAGACAAGGGAACAAGCAAGAAACTTTATGACTTTTTCAGCATTTATATTCCAAAATTTGAATAAATCTCTCAAGGATGTTGACTGGGTAAATGCCATGAAAAAAGAACTTCATCAGTTTAAAAGGAGCAAACTCTGGCACCTGGTCTTCAGACCTACTGACCGAACTATTCTTGGGACAAAATGGGAGTTCAAAAATAAGCATGATGAGCATGGTACTATCACTAAGAATAAGGCAAGGCTTGTGGTATAAGGATACAATCAAAAAGAAGGAATTAACTATGATGAGGCCTTTGCTCCTATTGCAAGAATGGAAACAATTGGAATCCTCATTGTTTTTGATGCATATATGGGATTCAAGCTATTTCAAATGGATGTGAAGAGTGCATCTTTGAATTGTTATCTAAAAGAAAAGGTATATGTCAAACAACCTCTTGGTTATTAAGATACTGATCTCCCACATCATATGCTGAAATTAAATAAAGTTCTTTATGGATTAAAGTAGACTCCTAGAGCTTATTATGAAAGATTGTAAAAGTTTCTTCTTGAAAGTGGTTTTAAGAGTGGAAAAAATGATAACGCCCTATTCTTGAAGTCTAGAGGAAAGAGCCTACTAATCGTGCAAATTTATGTTGATGACATCATTTTTGGTGTAATTTCAGAGTCTTTATGTTATGAATTTGGAAAACTTATGGGAAGTGAGATTGAAATTAGTATGATGGGTGAACTAAGCTTCTTCTTTGTGCTTAGCACAGATCAAAAAACACCTCAGGACACCATGATTTGATAGGAAAAATTTATCAGGGAGTTGTGGAAGAATTTCAACATGGGTGATGCCAAGCCTATTGATACACTTATTAGAACTCGCTCAAGAACAAATGTTGATTAACTTGGTCCATCAGTAAATGAGACTATGTACAGAGGAATCATTAGATCTCAGCTATATGTAACTGTTAGCAGGACAGATATAGTGTTCAGTATGGGTATGAGTTCCAAGTTCTAGGCTTGTCCATAAAAGTCTCATTTGAAGGCTTGTAAAAGAGCTCACAGATATCTAAAAGGAACAGGGCACCTGGTCCTATTCTATCCTTCAGGAATTAAATTTGATCTGATAGGGTATGTTCATGATAACTATGCAGTCTACATTGTAGATAGGAGAAGTACCTCTGGAATGGCTCACTTTCTTGGTTCATCTCTTATCTCATGGGGTTCTGAAAAGAAAAATTTAGTTGCTCTTCTACAGTTGAAACCGAATATATGGAAAAAACTTTATGTTGTGCTTAATTACTTTGGATCAAGCAGTAGCTGAAAGATTTTGGAATAGTTACTGATAATATTTCTTGATGTGTGATAACACCCGTGCTCTAAATATCGTAAAAAACCTTGTACAGCATAAAAGGACAAACATATTGATGTGAGACACCACTTTCTCATAAACGATATGGAAAAAGGAAGAATTTGTAGGAATTTTTGCAAAACTGAAGATCAAGTGGCATATATCTTCATAAAGGCTCTCCATAGAGAGTAATTTATAAAAAATAGACTGAGATTGGGTCTAATCAAGATAAAGTAAACTAGCTGAGTAGATCTAATTCCTAAAAATATTGGTTATTCAATTTGCTCAGTTGGCATAACTCAGTACCATACCTTTACAGGTATACACTGTAACGTCCCGAAATCGGGTCCTAAAACATCACATGGTGCTTAGGATCACAAGTGACCCCAAGCTAACCCTTCTACTGGCATAACTCATAAGCAACTGAACAAAAAGTGCAAATCTATACAAATCAGTGGAAAATAACTCTTTTCTGAATATGATAGATACAAAACTAAATTTACAAGATTACAACTCTGCTTTTACAACAAAAATTGAAACGGAATACATCAACTTCTACTAACTGTCTATGAAGCCTCTATAGTACTAACTGTAGGTAGTCGAGTCATGACACCCGACTAACCCAACTCAATACAATTGAATAAGGAAAATACAACACTTCTCAAACTGTATAACTAACTTAACCCCTTGAATCAAAAGGACTCATTACCTACTAACTGGATGATGCTAACTGACTATATCTGAAAATGTACACTATACCTTGTACCTACATTCCGAGAAAATATAGCCCACATACGAATATATGGGTCAGTACCATGGAAACATACCGAGCATATGGGGGTGCAATGCATATATAAAATCATATCTTAATATCATCACAGTTTATAAAATTATGCATGTTGATATAAATGACTACTTAGCTCGAATTAAAATCATCATAATCATAAGAGAGCAAAATATATTGGGTGAAACATGTGAGTCATCATAATAAATCTCAATTCACTTCTATCCAAATCATCAAACCAATCAAATCTCATAACAATTCTCTTTGGAATATATGTTTATTAAATCTTTCGAAAACAATGACTTTCTCAAACTCAGTCTTTCAAACAAATATGTTTTCATCTCAGATAGAAGAATAAGACTTTTCATATTAGATAGGAGAATACACACACACACATTGGGAGTCTCGTACAACCGACATAAACTATGTGAGCTACATGAAGTCCAACGTCCAACCCACGTTGGGGAAATCTGTCCTATCCTTGCCATCGGAGTAGGACCTTAATCATTCTTTTCACTAGAGATCACTATATAAATTAGCCTTAGGCTCACATCCTACAGGGCAATGTAGTTCTAGGGAAGTACCAATCCTGCTATACCTCCCGCTCGGTGCTAAAGACTACTCCCGAACTTAGCTTAGATCTTTTCAAAAGAAAATGCACTAATAAATATTTCAACAATTCACAACGGGAGCCATCATGCTACCCCTTTTATAATAAATCAATAAAAGTGGATTTCTTTTCTCATCTCGATTTCAAAAATAACCCTTTTTACGATCAAAAGGTCAAAGCTTCTTTATCATCTCAAATTACATAAACTCAAGGTGTTTATAACACATGATTTTCTCAAAATAATAATCTCAAATAGGGTTCTAAAAAGCAATACATCAATATCACCATAAAACCTTCCAAAGTTTCATACTTTATGACATAAGCACAAAAATAATCACTTAAAACTTAAAATTTCAGCTTTATAATCATACATCTTGGTAAAGAAAATTAGCTTTGGGATTCAAATCTCATTGTGCTTATAGCACATAATTTCTCAAAGTACAATCCCAATCAGGACTCAAGGTCTCATACATCAAAATCATATTAAATTTTCTCAAGATTCATGATTTTCATCATAAATATATATAACTTACTTTAAAATCTGGAAAATTCAGCTTTATGTACAAAAATGTCATCATTCTCATTCAATTCAACTTCCAAAACATAGAGAGTATCATAATATCATGTAAAACCATATAGGGTATAAATTCATGCTTCAAATTCATATCAAAACATGTAAAATCATGTATATTCATAAAAGAAAAATCAATTTGGGCACAAGAACGAAAGGGTGTTCTTGTTGAAAAATCCCACATACCTTAAACTTGAAGCTTTGAATGAACTCTTGACCTTGGGACTCTATTCATGAAAATAATAAGTGTTTCTTATAGCCCTCGGAATGGGGATTCCGAATCTCGAAGAATTATTGAAAACTCATGGTTGAATATTGAGATATTTGAATTTTTAGGTTGAAACCCTAATGAATGTTCTTGGTGATTTTGAGAGAAAGTAAACTTATTTTGGTGTTATGGGAGTTTAATCCCGTGTTATAGACATATATAGGGGTGTTTTTGGCACTTGGAAGTGAGGTATGCGGCGCACAACCCATGGCAGACCTTAAGGTGTGCGTCGCACACCTTATGGTAGACATTTAAGTATGCCTCGCACTCCCAATCGCACATATTTGATTGGGCGACACATTGCCTATCGCACACCCTTACTGCCTCTCACAAAAATGGGCATAACTCTTCGCTCGAGTATCAGATTTTTGCAAAATTAGTATCGTTAGAAAGCTAATTCAATTATATACAATTTGATAGGTCTTGGGATGAAAAATTCCATGTATATTAATAGATATACATGTTTGAAGTTGATCCTTGTAGAATCGAATGTCAAACTTTGGATGAATCAATTGGTCTTAGCTCAACCTTGTTCTAGATCATTGCTATAAACATTTTCCGCCTCTAAAATACTCCATAGACTAGGATAATGATCATGCAACTTGTATTCACATGAGAATCTCTTGAATTAGAACTTAGACGCGCAAGAACGACAGTTAGAATTCTAGCACAAAAATACAGGGTATTTCATACACGCATGGTAGGCAAGCATTTAAAGTAGGGTTGATGAGAGAGACATCAAATAAAGAATTTTATTTCAAGCAAGGATGGGACATGGTCCCATCCCATATACGTGCCTTTCTTAAATATTACTTAAAGTAACTGTTATAAATTACCACGTATCTTTTTCTAC
The DNA here is from genome assembly GCF_002878395.1 of Capsicum annuum. Taxonomy (NCBI): domain Eukaryota; kingdom Viridiplantae; phylum Streptophyta; class Magnoliopsida; order Solanales; family Solanaceae; genus Capsicum; species Capsicum annuum. Next base: position 175,545,448 of record NC_061115.1, on the reverse strand, counting down.
ATCTCTTAATAGCTGTCAAATCATTCAAATATAAAAAGGCGTGCCAATAGGGACCAGACACGTCTATACCTCTTTTTACCTCATTAAAAACAAATCAAATTCCTCTTTCTTCTCATCAATTCAAAAATTTCCTATTAACTTTGCCCTTAACGTTCTTTAACCTTTTGAAATTCTCTCTTTTTCCTTTTTTTTTCAAAATTGCAATGTCGTAAAAGCTTCTTCTTCAAATCCTTCAAGATCCTGAAATCCCTTACTTACCTATACCTACTGAAGAAAATACCTTCTTCATCAAACCTGCTACAACCTTGGCTATAATAGAACCTACCTTATATGAGGTCTCGATAACTCAAAAATAAACCTAGAAATAGCCACTGTCAAAGAGCATTCTAGTAAGAGTTTTAGGTCACCCATAGAGTCCGAATCACAACTTCTTTTGAGATACCCTCTATTATTACTACTTCTGAATCCCTTAAAAATCTAGGTTCTCTGACCCTCTCTGAGTCAAACCCTATCTTTGAACAACTATTTGAGGAAGATCTTCCAGTTGAAAAATTAAATCCTTCGAGCAGTGCCTTACAGGGAAAGATTAAGTGGCTAAAAGTCAGACTTTATTAGCTGGTAATCAAAGAGGAATTCAAGGTCCAATAGAAGAAAATTATTTTTCTAGGTATCCACTTCCCACATATAGTGGTACTCCTGCAACCACTTAGAAAGACAATGAGCCTATGTATCCTACAATGGAAGATGAGGTAGAGGAAGAAAACGATGAGCCCTTGAAATGGAAAAGGCATGGGCTAAGGGGACCTAAGGGAAAAGAAAAGTTTGAGGAAACTACAAAAGTGGTTAAAATATATACCACTAGGATTGTTGAAAAGAAGTTGCTAGGAGATGCTATGAAAGCCAACAAAACAGAAACTACTAAAAGGAGGGGGATAAAAAAAATTAGTGGATGAGGAAGATGTAGATATTATGGATGTAGTTGAGGGAGAAGGGAAAATTGACACTGATATTGATGTTTCACCAACCAAACAAAGGAAGGAAGTACAAGAAGATAGAAGGACCAGGTATGCTGGAGCAAAACTAAAAACCTCTGGTCCTAAAAATCATATTGCAATAAAAAGGAAAGTTTTTGAGAGACCTAGTCCCTTGGATAAAAGTTTGGCAGAAGAAGAATCAGGTAGTATATCTAAGAGAAGAAAAGTGCCAAAAGAATACAAAGTCTTATTTAAGGAGGAAAGAAATGAGATGTTGAAATCTCAGAAAGTATGGTAAAGAAGGGTGTTTGACCCAAGGATTTTTTATCAACTAAATGGTTGAATTGGTTGAATGTGTAAGGCATCGAGAGTGGATACACCTATTTAAGAAACATGTTCCTTCAATGTTTGAAAAGGAGGTAAGGGATTTGTTTTATGTCATCAAGTTTAAAAAATATAGGATGAGTCTATCAGCAATGGTGTAGGGGATAAAAATGGAGTTGAATGAGGAAATTCTTGGGAATATTCTGAACATTCTTATTTTTTGGGTTAAGCTTGTGAAAAATCAACAACCATTTATGGAGTTTATGTAGACAACCTCTAAAGTGGGAGGGACCTCTACAGCAGGGGTCAAAAAGAAGTTTTTGAAAGGTGAATTTCAACTGCTTCATGAGTTTGTCAACAAGGTCTTCCTGCCTAGATCTAAGAAGAGAATCGTGGCCTCAATAGTAGACCTATTCTTAATAGAGTGCTTGAGTAAGTTTGAGTTGATAATCTTACTTGCTTTGATGATTGAGCACATACACAAAGTTGTTCATGTTAAGGAAGAAAAACATGAACTGTATTATGATTATTTCTTGAATAGGGTGTTCAGTCATTTTAAGGTAGTGTGCGAAAGAGGCACACCTGGGATTGTAAAGCGAATGTTCACTTTGAACACCTTGATAGAGAATGAGAGTGTTTGGGGAAAAGTGGGACCAAGTCCCAAGTTTCAGAGTTGATAGATGTTCAATAAAATTTGAATCTGGAGGTGGATGAGCTAATATTGGCACTGGCAGCCAAAGATGCAGAGATTTCCCTTCTCAAGTTGAAGAATCCATAACTATTATCAGGGGGACATGGTGCTTCTGAGGAGTTGAAGACTTAAATACAACACTAAAAGTACAGGTCACTACTTTATCTGGAGAAGTCAAGGAACTAAATGTTGAAGTCAAGGACCTTACAAAGCAGCTTCTGAACACTCACACTGCTGAAAGTGCCAAGATGGAGATGCTTCTTAGATCACTTACTCCTAAACCTTCACCCTCTTAAGCCCCCCCCCCCCCTCCTTTTTGTGTCAATTTCCTTTGTTACCCCTGTAGATTTTCAGTTCAGTTCTTTATGTTTTTATTTTTGGAATTCTATGTGTGGCACTTCCTCTATTTGAAATGAATCGAACTCTCTGATTTGTGTCGATCATTTATTTCTACTATAAGCTTGTTTAATCATGTTAGTTTTTTCCAGTGTCCATGAGTTAACCTATTGTGCTTATTGATTAGCTTTGTTTACTATCTTCACTTTTTTATGATGCCAAAAGGGGGAAGATGCGTCTCACTGAAGTAGTTCTTAGGAATCTGGTCTTTATGATACTAGTAATAGGAGTGTTGCTGACAAGGGGAAGTACTAGAGTAAGGGGGAATTTGAATGTTCTTGTGAATATGGTTTGTCATCATCAAAAAAGAGGAAATTATTGTTCCATGTTTTAATAATAACTAAGTAATATGTTCAGGGACCAGGTCCGGTGTATGTGCTACTTCCTGGGGACTGCTAAAGGACAGTTATACACTATTTCACTCTGCATAGATTTGTCCTGTAGCATCATTACTGTAAAGGTGCACAGTGTACAATATGGGACACCAGGTCTAATCGAATTCTCACTCAAATTCTATCACAACTATACAAGCAAAGGTGATCGGCTTTGGAAAACAGTTTTTGCAATCTCATCTTCTCAAATAGCAGCAAAAGCTCTCCTGCTCAAGATCCAGGAAATCACTTGTTCTCTAATTTGTGTTATCTTGAGTCTTGTTCTAAAATTGAGTTGTACTCTAGAGTTCGTGACTAAAATTTTCTTTTGTTTTGTTGAGTGTTTTACTTTGGTAGAGTTACCTAAGGATGATTTACTAGAGTTAGTCCATTGAGTAAAAGAGTGACCGAGTTATCTCATTGGTTTGTAATAGAGGTATTACTAGATTTAGGATTTAGAGTCAAATCCTTTTGGAGTTTGTAATCAAAGTTGCTTGATTATAGTGGATCTTGGGATATCCTGTGAGGAGGTCGTGGTTTTCCTCTCTTGAGCTAGGAGGTTTTCACGTAAAAATCTCATGTTGATTTATTCTGCATATTTAATTTTTATTCCTGTTTTATTTTCATTTATATTTCCTCGGGGACCTGGTCCCATAGTGGTGGTCAACACTTACAATTCAATAAATTGGAGTTAGATTTGTAGTTCTATCTTGTGACTTGCATGCATAGGAGTTCAAGCTTCTTTGAGCTACTTTATGACCTGCTGTGTGTCTTTTATGTTTTGAATAATTGAGAGAAATTACCGTCTTCACGAAATGTTGTTATTGTAGAGTATGGATTGTTGTTTCACTGATTTCGGTGACAAGAATAGGTTATTAGGAGTGTCACACCCTTTTGCTTGACCTTCAGGCCCGAACTATTCAACTGGATGAACTGACCCTACAACTTCACTGTCCAGTATGGGGTTCACAACATACACACAAAGATCGGAATATGAGACTAAGATCTTGGGACATTCAGTGATCATCAAGAATAACCTGATAAGAAATAGAATTAGTTCACAACACATACTCACGGGCTAGACACCACCATAACACAACCAGCGCTAACGGAGCAAAATTTATTTAACATTTCCAAATTAAACACACTAATTTTCAACTTTACAATGCTTGAATAAACAGAAGGAAAACTGTACTCTCATTAGATGATTGGACTGCAGCAGAAAATATGAAACACAGTGACGCCATATCAATACTTTGGTTATTTGTCCATATGGTCCTGATTAGTTCCTGAAAAAAGGAGGAAAGTTAACTGCGTCCATAATTGTGGACTAACAAACTACCCTTTTATTTTGAGCAAAGTGCGATGTAAAGTTTTAGGGGAAACAATAATTAATTGATAATAGAATTCTATGTCCGGGGAATAATTATGAAAGATAAATACATGAACATTCTCCGAAATTGAACACATATCATATGTATACGTACTATCTTTCTAATATAAAAAAAAAGGGCAGCCCGGTGCACTAAAGCTACCGCTATGCGCGGTGTCTGGGGAAGGGCCCCACCACAAGGGTGTATCGTACGCAGCCTTACCTTCTTCCATTTCTGCCAGAGGCTGTTTCCAAGGCTTGAACCCGTGACCTCCTGGTCACATGACAGTAACTTTATCAGTTACTCCAAGGCTCCCCTTCATTATCTTTCTAATATCTAAAGATTAATGGATACCAGCTGATCAAATGAATATATACTAGCACTAATGTATATAGACATATATTTGGTGAAATCCATTATCAAAATTTAAAATCATCTCAAAAAAAAATAAAAAATCAAATGACCTTTCCTCAACTTCACTGGTGACAGACATAGTGAGCTTGAATCTCCCTCTTCTTGCATTCTATTGCTTCTGCAGATTTGATCGCCTTATTTGTAGTCTCCAGGGTCATATCTTGGAGGCTACGTACACCAGCCAACTCAAATGGTACAGCCTCAAGCTTATCACAGGAATGAAATGTTTAACGCCTTCCAAATTTCAAAGTCTGCCCTTTGAATGTGCCCTTTGAATGAACAATACCTTGAGTTGGCTAAAACCTCCAATCTCTAGATCCCATATCGTCCCACTAAATGCATATTCTTTCAGCTTTAGGACCTTAAGGCATTCCAATCGCTCCAAGTAAACTTTGAATTTGACAAAGTTAACTTGTTCAATTTTTGCAGTAACTCAAAGATTGCTGGAGGAAGTAGAAGAACAATACCTTGTTAGTTTCATGAAAATCAGCCGTTTGCCTTTTTCTGAGATTACAAGCCCTTGCAACCACATCTTTTGTGCAACTTCCTGATGAAACTTTAGAAAGAGTTTGTGGGCACGAAGTTGATGCATCTGTTGTTTGGGTAGAAGGGGTCGGCAGTTTTGCAGGGACACTGGTGTACAGATGCCTCAGTCGTAGCACGTTCCATGTGTTTGCTTTTATATCAATGGTGGATGCCTTTGTATTAAGTATTAGAGTTAGTAAACTCCAAAACTCGCTTAAGTATGCCGGAAGGTGTGAACTTTTATCAAACAACTGATACAAAGCTTGATTTACCAAGCTGCATTAAACAGAGAAGAAGAAGGAGGAAATTTTATTAACTGTCAAAATCACATGGTTATTAGAACTTGCACCTATATAGAGAGAGATATCTTCTAGAACCTTCTATTCTAGAATCTTCTCACTACACTACACACTTAACCTTCCAGCTCATCACATAGCTCATTAACCACCTAACTCACGTGCACTAGTAGCCAACTTCTGTGCAGACTGTGAACCAATGTAACAGCGCACGCATAATGATCACACTTGTAGTGTGACTCCAGACTTTTCAACACTCACCCTCAAGCTGAAGGGTACAGAATATTAAGCACACAAAGCTTTCTTAAGAGTGTAGAATGTTGGCCATTGCCTAGGCTTTTAGTTGGTATGTCAGCCACCTCATTCTGTGAAGAAACATGTAGAGTCTGCACTGAACCACTCTTGATCTTGTCTCTGATAAAATGACAATTTGTTCTCTCATGCAAGATTGGATTTGCTTTCTAACTTTATGGCAGACTTACTATCACTGAACACTGTAATAGGTTCAGGAATCATCACATTTAATTCTGCAAAACAACCCTTCTAGCCGGTCAGCTATAGCTGAAGCCATGCTTCTGTACTCAGCTTCAGCTGAGCTTCTAGATATTGTGTGTTGTTTCTTAGACTTCCAAGATATTAAGGAACCACCAAATTGCACCACATATCTAGTCACTGATCTCCCAGTATTGGCACAAGCAGCCCAATCTGAGTCACACCAACAAATTAAACTGTCATTAGTTTGATTCTTCAACCAGATTCCCTGCCCACTGAACCTTTTAAGTATCTGATCACCTGTAAGTTGCTTCTAGGTAAGATCTCTTAGGCCTCTACATGAATTAACTCAAAAGTCTGAACCGCATAGCTGATGTCTGGTCTAGTTATAATAGCATACAAAAGTTTTCCCACCACTCTTTGATAATGAGATGTATCTCTCAAAACAACATCGCCGGTATCCCCTATGACTTTATCATACTCTACTGATGTCAGCTTAGCATTGGATTCAAGAGGTGTAGATGCTGATTTTGCACCAGCTAAACCAACTTCTGAGGTCAATTCCAATAGGTATTTTCTTTGATTCAAAATGACTCCCTAGGAGGACCTCAAAACTTCAATTCCTAGAAAGTATTTGAGCTCTCCCAAGTCTTTGAGCTTGAATTGTTTGTGTAATACTTATTTGGCTTAAGAGATCATACTCTCATTATCTCCAATGATTAGCAGATCATCCACATACACTAGGACTATCGTCATTCCTCCTGTTTTCTTCCATGTAAACAATGAGTAGTCATAGGTACTCTGAGAGAATCCTGTACTTGTTAGAGCTAAAGTCAACTTGATATTCCACTGTCTAGAAGCCTGTTTTAGCCCATACAAGGATTTAAGCAATCTGCAGACCTTATTAGGCCCTTTCTGTTGGAAGCCTTCAGGTAATTGCATGTACACTTCTTCTTCTAAGTCTCCCTGCAGAAAGGCATTATACACATCTATTTGGTGCATGTACCATCCTCTTGATACAACTAGTGCAATAACACACCTGACAGTCACCATCTTTGCCACTGGTAAAAAAGTATCATGGTAATCTAATCCTTCCTGTTAACTGTAATCTTTACCTACCAGTCTTGCTTTGAATCTCTCAAAATCCCCATTCTCTTTATACTTGATCTTGTATACCCACTTTGAGCCAATGGCATTCTTTCCGGGGGGCAACTCAACTACTTCCCATGTGTTTTTATCCTCAAGTGCTTTAATTCTAACTTCATGACTTCAATCCATTTATCATCTTTGGAGTCAAGTTTATCATCTTTGGAGGCTTGACTGAAGTACTGAGGCTCAACCAGTTCTGAAAAACTACTCACATAACATTGATAATTAGATGTAGCATTCTTGTAGGGCAGATAATTTGATATTGGATATCTTGTACCCTTCCTCTTCCCAGGTACAGAGTAATCTTTAATCCAAATAGGCTCTTTAGCCACCCTTGATGTTCTTATATAAGTGATAGGTTCTGCATTGTCTGTGCATGCTGGAGATGACTCATCAGGTTGAACAGTTGACTGATCTTCTACATCCACAGATGGATCAGGCACTAAAGTACTTTGAGGTAATTCTCCTACATTTGATGTTAAATCATCAGTAGTATTTACTAACTCCACGAACTCTTCATCACCACCACTATCTTCTGCATGTGACTTGAACAAATCCATGGATTTGTTCTTGCCTTCAGCTTCAGCAAAAGGAAAAACATATTCCTGAAAAGTAACAACTCTATTGACAAAAAACTTGTTAAAGTTCATATCCAGCAATAAGCATCCCTTCTGTGTGGTTGAATACCCCATCAACACTGCAGGTTTGGCCCTCTCGGAAAACTTATCACCTTTAGGAAATATTGAGGCTTAGCACAAACAACCAGTACCCTCAGATGTGATAAGGAAGGTACTTTAGAGAACAATACCTTATGGACTCCTACCACTTATGGAGGATGGAGGTAATATATTCATCAGGTAGACAGCAGCTTGAACTACTAGACCTCAAAATCTGATAGGCATTTGTGACTGAAACCTGATAGCCTTGGCGATGTTCAGGACTTGCCTGTGTTTCCTTTCCATAACACTATTTTGTTATAGTGTATAAGGACAACTGCTTTGATGCAATATACCTAAGGTCTGAACAAATCACTACACTGAGTGTTAAAGAACTCAGTGCCATTATCAGTTCTTATGACCCTCACATTAGATTTGAATTGAACTTTAACCATCAATATAAAGTCTTTGAGAGCAACAATAGTCTCAAACTTAATCTGCAACAAATGTATCTATGTATACCTACTACAATCATCCACAATAGTTAAGAAGTAAAACTTTTATCGAAAGTAGGTGTTTTATAGATCCCCACAAATCCAACAACAACAACAACAACAAACCCAATGTATTCCCACATAGTAGGGTCTTAGGAGGGTAAAATGTACGCAATCCATACCACTACCTCCGGAGAGGTAGCAAGGCTGTTTCCAATAAGCCCCCGACTCAGGACAAAAAATAATAAGCAAATTCATAATAGAGTATGAAACAAGATAGCACAATAGAAATGAAACACCCACACAGTAATACCCTATACTAACAAACCAAAGGCACCCCCACCCACTTACCACCTTTCCAAAGCTCTCCTAACTACTGACTGCGACCCACCCATAGGCACTAACCTTCTACCCTAATCCACATCCTCCAAACCTTCTTATCTAGGGTCATGTCCTCAGTAAGCTGTAACTGCTCCATGTCACGTCTAATCACCTCCGTCCAATATTTTTTTGACCTACCCCTACCCCGCCTTAAACCATCCAAAACTAACCTCTCACACCTATGAACTGCGGCATCCATGCTTGTCCTCCTCACATGCCCGAATCATCTCAACCAAAAATCTCGTATCTTGTAGTGGAAGCCACTCCAGCCTTCTCCCGGATACTTTCATTCCTAACCCTATCACTCCTAGTAAGCCCACACATCCAATATAACATCCGCATTTTTGCTACCTTCAATTTTTGGATATGGGTGTTCTTCACTTGCCAACACTCTGCTCCATACAGCATGGCCGGACCACTCTGTAAAATTTTCCTTTAAGTTTGAGCAACACCTTCTTATCACACAACAATCCCGAGGCGAGCCTCCACTTCATCCAACCTGCCCCAATACGGTAGGAGATATCCTCATCAATCTCACCATTCCCCTGAATCATGGACCCGAGATACTTAAAACTATCCCTCCTACCCACAACCTAGGAATCCAACCTCATTACCACCTCATCCTCCTGCCTCAAGTCACTAAACTTGCATTCCATATACTCTGTCTTGCTCCTACTCAACCTGAACCCTTTGGACTCAAAGGTTCATCTCCAAACCTCCAATTTATCATTCACACCTCCCCGCGTCTCATCAATCAATACTACATCATCCGCAAAACGTATGCACCAAGGCACCTCTCCTTGAATACACCGCATCAATACATCTATCACCAAAGTAAACAAAAAAGGCTAAGAGGCGATCCCCGATGCAACATGTCAAGATAGGGAAATGCTCTGAATCTCCTCCCGCTGTCCTCACCTGAGTCTTATCTCCTTCATACATGTACTTAATCGATCTGATGTACGCTACCGGGACCCCACTCACCTCCAAGCATCTCCAAAGAACCTCCCTAGGAACTTTGTCATAGGCCTTCTCCAAGTCGATAAACGCCATGCGAAGATCCTTCTTTCTTTCCTTATACTGCTCCACCAGTCTCCGCACCAGGTGAATTACCTCCGTCGTCGAGCGACCAGGCATAAAGCCAAACTGGTTGTCCGAAATAGACACAATCCTCCTCAACCTTCGCTAGACCACTCTCTCCTAAATCTTCATAGTGTGACTCAATAACTTAATACCCCTGTAGTTGTTGCAACTCTGGATGTCACCCTTGTTCTTATATAAAGAAATCATGGTGCTCCACCTCCAATCCTCAGGCATTTTTGCAGTCTTCAATATGCCATTAAATAATTGGGTCAACCACCTTAAACCAGCCCTGTCAGCAAACTTCCAAAAGTCCACAGGGATCTCGTCTGGCCCTGTCTCCCTATCCCGTCGCATCCTGCGAATAGCCTCACTGACCTCCTCCACCTTAAAACGCCTACAATAGTTGAAATCACGACACCCCTTTGAGTGCTCCAGCTCCCCTAACACAAAGTCTCTGTCCCTCTCATCATTCAAGAGTCTATGAAAATACGACTGTCATCTTCTCTTAATATGAGCATCCTCCACTAGCACACTACCATCCTCCCCCTTAATGCACTTCACTTGGTCGAGGTCGCGACCCTTTCTCTCCCTCGCCTTAGCAAGCCTATACAACCTTTTTTCCCCACCTCTCTCCTCCAACCCCTCATACAAGCTCTCAAATGCTATCGTTTTAGCAGCCGTAACTACTAACTTAGCCTCTTTTCTCGCTAACTTGTACTCCTCCCTATTTGCCCGCTTATCCTCTTCCTCCTTACTCTCAACCAACTTAGCATACGCCCCCTTCTTTTTCTCCACTTTCTTCTTTACCTCTTCATTCCACCACCAATCCCCCTGGTGCTGACCAGTCCGGCCCCTCGAGACACCCAACACCTCTCTAGCCGTCTCCTTGGTATACCTAATCGCCCAATCCCATATACCATCCATGTCTCCCCTACACTCCCACACCCCCAACTCCACCACCTTCTTCCCTATCTCCAGCACACTTACCGACGTCAATCCCCCCCTTCCCACTTTATTCTAGGTCGACCCTCCTCGCCCCTTCTCTTCTTATCCTTCTTTAAGCCCAAATCCATCACCAGAAGCCTGTGTTGGGTCGAAAGTAGGTGTTTTATAGGGTCCCCACAAATCCATATGTACAATATTAAAACACATGGTGGACTTAGTTCACTGTCAGAAAAAGTTAATCTAGTCTGCTTGGGTAGAGGACATACATGACATTTATTTAGAAGCTCAGAATCCTTACAAGGACTCAGCAAGTCTAGTGACTTCAGCACTTGTGTGGATGGATGTCCACGTCTCCTATACCATAGGTTGTTGTCATGTATCATCATGCTTGCTACTGACTTCTCTTTATCTTCAAAAATATTCTTCCTTCTATGTACACCTTGAAGAATGTATAATCCACTTTTTTCCTTACCAGTCTCCCTCACCCTGTTACTGTAAAGATCCTGAAATATGCAGAAGTTAAGGTAAAAGGCTACAAAACAAGATAGTTGTCTAGTAACCTTGGACACTGATAGAAAATTTAGCTTAAATTCAGGGACAAATGGACATCCTTTATAGTATCATTTTGCAAAACTAGTGCTTCTCCACTGTGAGATATATCTGCCCTGGCTCCATTTGGTAAATTCACCTTATCACCTCCTGCTCTAGCTACTTTACTTCTAGTGGAAAATATATTATTTGATGCAATGTGATGATTAGCACCAGAGTCGACTACCCATTCTTGTTGCTTATTATGAGAAAATAAATAGGTAGTTATACCTAACATGTTAGCATGTTTTATCTCCTGTTGATCCCTGTTGAGAAGTTCCATAATCTACTTGTACTCCCCATCAGTCAAGGCTTGACCTTTTGCCAGCATTGAATTATTGATATCCTTGGGACCACCTTGAATGGTTAAAGCACATTGATCTACATCTCCACCAACACTTTGTCCATCGAAATTACTAGATGAAAACTGAGTATTAACTTGGCTTGCATATTGGTTCCCAGGATGCCAAGTGGCATTAAATCTTCCAGTGTCCTAACTTCCATATCCATTTGTTGGATTGTGAGGTATGAATCTTCTTGAACCTCCATTATTGTAAATCATCTTTCTCTTCAATTTCCAGGCAGTAGGGTATCCAATCAGCTTGTAATAATTCTCTCTTGTGTGTCCAATGAGGTGACAATAGTCACATTTCTTCCCCTTGTAATTCTGATTTTTGTGGCTTACTTCTGAACCTCTATGCACCTGCATTACAACAGGATCTGATTTCTCAATTGTGATAAAGGAGCAGGCAAGTTGTTGCAATTAATCCTCAGCTAAAGTAGGTACAGCTCCTTTTAGCAAAATTTGTCTCCTTGCCTGTTCATATGAATCATTCAACCCTCCCAAAAAGTGTAACAACCTCATTTGAGCAATATGATCTGCATAATCCCTAGATCTTGGACAATCATATGAAGGATCCAGGATTACAACATCATATGCATTCCATAGACCTTTCAGTTTAGTAAGGTAAGTAGCTACTGAATTAGTACCTTGCATTAGTGTGTTGATTTCTCTGTGTAGTTGGTATAATCTCATTCTATTCACCTTATCAAACCTTTCCTTCAGATCTTCCCAAACTTCTTGTGCACTTGTGGCATACACAGTGAAACATTTACCTCCTATGGAAATGAGTTTGCAAATTATCTTAGGCAAATCATTCACATCCATGTCTTGATGTTTTGCAGTGAGTGTCGTTAACCCTTTCAGCTACTAGAAATGACGTCCTTTAATTTGTATTCTACTCCAACTTTTACCCAAATGACTGTAAAAAAATTGAAAGAAAATTTGTGGATCTTTAAGAAAGTAATAAGAGAGGGTGAATTGCTCTTTTTCGGTTGATTAGTTGACTTGCGATGACAGAGAGTTGACTGTCAAAGTGGTTTTGTAAAGTGCGGTAATGGAAGGCTGATAATAAAATAACACCAGATATTTAATACTGGTTGGGACCTCTAATAGGTCTTGCTCCAGTCCCCTTGGATTGATTCTACTAGCTTTCTTTTGCAAATCAAATATTATAGGATTTGAGTTGACCTTTTTAACATTTAACTCACACTCTTTTTCTCCTCTTTTTTGATACAAAAGACTCACCAACTATGTATTTCTTGTCTCTCTTTTTGAGTACAGAATAAACTACAACAGAATACAATGCTTGATAAAAGTAGAGGAAAGAGCTAGAGAAGGTTGAGATAAGTAGTATTTCTCTTCCTTGATCTTCAATCCTTTAAATAGTAGAGGTTGGGCTACTAGTCGTTTGGAAGATGAATGTAGTAGTCAACCCAAAGAATTTGCTCCTTGGAAATGGGATGAGCAATATCTTTAAAAAAAAAAGGAAGAGGGGGGGGGGGGGGGCAATTCGGTGTACTAAAGCTCTCGCTATGCATAAGGTTTGGGGAAGGGCCCATCACAAGGTGTATTTGTGTGCAGTCTTAACTTGCATTTCTGTCAGTTTCTGACAGAAGTTGTTTCTAAGGCTTGAACCGTGACCTCCTGGATGAGCAATATTTGACTCTTCAGGAATGAGCAATATCCTATATCAAAGAATAAAGATTGACTATAAAAGAAATCCTAAACCAACCTAAACCCTAGGAAGAGGTCCGACGTAACGACTCCTTGGTACAAGGAGTGTTATTTCCTTCCCTTGATGAGAGTTGCAACATTTAATTCTTGAGGAGTGAAATAATATCCTTCCTTTTGAGAACAACCATTTGATACTTCTTCCTTTTTATTATTTAGCCAAGAATCTTTGATTATTTTTTTCCTAAAATCCTGAAAGAGTCATTCATTGAAATTAGACATTATCACTTTATCGATTTTTCTTGTCAGAGCGGTTTTGCCAAGTCCAAGCAAACCCACCAAATTAGACATTATCACTTTATCGATTTTTCTTGCCAATGTGGTTTTGCCAAGTCCAAGCAAACCCACCACAGGGATAGCATCCAAATCAGGGGTTCCTTTAACAAGTCGGTTGATCATTGTTTTTACTTCCTGCTTACAACATCGGTCTCTTCCAGCAAAGTCTCCATTTTAGATGATCAAAATGGTTTGGATATTAAAAAAACAAATTAGAGAATTTTCTGGTTTTACAAATCAGATTTTTTAAAACACTTAATTTCTACCGGGGGTAACTTAAGAGACAATATTCTATATTAATATGCACACTTAACAATTTTTCTTTCTTGGAAAACAAAACTTACAAAAGGTGAACAAATATACCCACAACTGCTTGGAAACAAATGATCAATATCTGCGAGATTTTCTCAGGTTGATATGTTTAAACTTAACACTGATGGGCGATGGCTGCTCTAAGGGCAGTATGTTTTGAACAGGGATAGCATTGATAATGCTTATTGACCAGTCATTTGGATGGAGGCCGGCCAAGCTATTGGGCCATGGAGGCCGGCCAAGAGACCAACAATAGATTTACTAGGAATCCAGGTTAAGTAGTGAAACACGTTACAAAGGGGATAAAAGGGTTATGTCTGCAGCAAAGCAGGCTGACGTGTCTGTACATCCCCATCCTCTTTGTTCTACTAATCCCCTTTCTTAGTCTATGCTTCTCTATTTTCTTTTCTAGTATCTTTTTGTAGATCTAATATTGATCTACGAAAACAGTTGATCTTGAGCTTTTCATAGTTTGAGCTTTGAATCCAATCATTAGAGAAATTTTTATCGCCTTGATACGTGTAATATTTTAATCAAGAGGTATAATGAGTGTTGTTACCTGTGACCCCTGCGCAACAATTTCCTTCTGAGCATCAAGCGTTTGCTTTGCCTGGAAATGAGTGTTGATTTTCATCACTGATTTTCTTCATCTTCTCAAGGATGGATTTGATGGTAATGGTACGGTCCTTGATGATATTAGCATAGTCAGTGAGAACGTTGTTTTTCTCTTGGTGAAGCTTCGCTTGAATCAGGAGCTTATCAATGAGATCCTCAGCTTGATATACAATAACCTGAACTTTGTTCACAAAATGTTCCCATTGTCTGCTGTTGCGTTGCCGATATTTTGCAGCATCCTTTATCTAGTTCTTCCAGTAGTTGTTTGGAATCTCCCTTTGCATCACTAATTAGCTTCCAAGCTTCCTTTATTATTGGCACCAGGCTCTCCACTGCCATTTTAGTACTACATCCACCATAGTTGATCTTAAGGGTGTTTGATGAGCATAAGAATAATGCAAAATTTGATATTATAGCAATGTTTGTATTAATAATGATTGTATTAGCTATGTGTGTAATATTTATGTTTGAATTTTTCTTATGCAATATTTGATTTGATATATTAAAAATAATATGAATTAAATAATTTTTAAAAATAATTATTTATCAAAATATCCCCCGTATATATGTTAGAAAGAATGTGAAATTTATTTTTTGACCGATAATAATGTCTTTAATCATATTAATGCATGTATTAGATCCATTATATTGCTAATACCTTAGAATTTTGAGATATTAGTTATATATAGAATACAAAACTATTAAATAAGATATTAATAATACACATTAAATTAATACATGTATTAATTTTTCAATACATTCTATCAAACGATCCCTTTATTAATTAGGATCTCTTCGATTGTTTTAGCAAACATTGTATGCATGTACAAGACACTACTTCCTTCATTTTGGAATAAGTAAATTATTAGGGTATTTATTAGTGTTTCAAAATAAGTAAATCATTGAATTTTTTTTTAAATTTATCCTTATGATTTGATAATCAATTAATTTTTAAAAAGGTATTACAAAGTCAACCTTTTTTTTTTTTAGGGATAAAAATGTTATGTTAAATTTTTCCTCTTTAACTTTCAGAAAGTATATTTTTGTAGGTGTATTCTAATTTTATTTGCAAGTGGATGTAGTAATTGTTCTTGAATTTCGTGACAATGTCATATTTCTTCCAAGCTACTTTTCCCCCTTTGTTTTATTCTAAACTAATATATTATCGGTGTGATGCGCGAATAATATTAAAGTATTATTTTTTATTATTTTATATTAAAATATATCGTTTGATAATGTTAAATCATATTATTATGTGAAAAAATTATAACTATCATACTATTTTTTAATATAATTCAAAATAAAATAATTATTTTTTTTCCCTTCCCCCAACCTACCTAGCTCCGCCTCTACCCCCACCTCCTTCTCCATCCCCACCCCTACCCCCTTCAAATTTTTTTCTAAAAAGAAAATATATACCCTCTCCCTCGTCTCCCCTCGAGTTATATAATCCTGATATTATTTATTATCACTTAAATTTACATAAATATATACTGCTTAACTTGATTTTAACCAAATAGTTAGACAAAACAATCATATAATATAAGTTAACTCTCTACATAATATTCTTATATTATTTTCACTATATAATACAACTAAAATTCATACCCATGTGATGAAAAATAATGTAAAAACTTATAATATGACTTATTTATATGCATGATTTATATTACTTTAACAAATATTTTATTATCATTTTATGTCTTAATAAGAAATTTTAATGAATTTAAAGGATAAATGAAATATGTGTCTGAATACTTATAAGTTCCTTAAGTAGATTTAATTTTCTTCTGCTCATTTAACAATATCTATATTACTTTTATTTAACCTATTTCTCAAATTTTAAAATTAGGTAACTCTCGTAACATTGCACATTTAATTTTAATTTTTTTTATGTGTAGTATACATTAATTATTTTTTAAAATTTATATAAAATATAAATATCTTTATATTACCTGCATTTTATTTTCATTATTTAATATTTTTGCTTTTGACTCATTTGCTGAAAACTTACTCCTTAATCATAATCATAATATAATTTTTAAAATGCACACACACACATTAAGTAAACAACAATCCGTTCAAATGCTAATTCAAACATTAGCCAAAATTATTTTTAATTAATTATATTAAGTTAGTCATTAGAAAAATTAAAAGATAAAAAAAATAACTTTCTTCCAAAATATAGAATTTAACAATTATGTTCATCAATAAAGAGAAAAGTTTTAACATCTCACAAAATCAAATAATCACATCAAATAAAGTTATGTATAATTATAACTCAAAATTAACTAATAGCTACTAATTAATCTTTCATTACTCTAAATAACTGCTTGAGTTCAAACACTTCTATAATTCTCCAAATAAGTTTCTTTGAAGTTTGTCTTCCATTGAAAGTGATTTTGAAACACAATGAATTAGTCCAACAATTGAAATGAAATAGGATATATATAAATATTCAATAATATATATTTAAAAAGTCATTACACTATAAACCCAATAAGCATATTCAGGTAAAGAAATTATCATGAACTTTAATAAAATGAAAGCAATAGAAAGGGATGATATTGAAGAGATGTATTAAATTATAGCGGAGAAAAAAAATTGTGATTGTAATGGTACCCATTAAGTCGAATCACGACAACAGATACTGTCATCAATTCTGAAAGTTAAGAGGAAAAAATGAAGATTAATGCCATATTTTTTCTGTATATAAAAAAATAAAAATATTAAATTAAAGTTCTAAAAATAAATGAAGAATGTAGTAAAATATTTCACAATGTGCTCTATATATAAGAGATATTAAGAAGCCAGAGTCTCATTCCTATTCAAATTTCATTTGAATTCAAATTCAAAATCAAACACCATATTAATTTGTTAGAAGAAGATAAGTTTATATTCTTCATTATCTTATCTCATACCTTTTTCAAATACAGTGCATAATTATCTTATTATCTATAAATAAGAGTTGAAATATATTTGAAATCAATAAGATAGATTATATATTTTTAAAAATAAATAATAAAAATTAAAAAAAGGGACTAATTCGTCACAATTTTCCATCTCTTCTATTTTACCTTTTTTTACATTTTTTCGTTAATCTACTTTTCATTTTCACATTTATTTATTTGTTAAAAATAAATTATTTCTTTGATAAAATTTAACAACAATTCAGATATATAAATGAATTGCAATTAAATATATATGTTAGATTTAAATAATTTTTAATTTATATTTATAATTTAAAATTTTTGCAAGTAAGGGTGAAGTTCGAAAAACCCATCACAAATAAATATTATAGATGTATAAATCATTGCAAAATAGATATTATTATTTATCATTATCACTAAGTACTATATAGTCCTCTATTTATTTATTTAATTATTATTGTTATTATTATTATTATTATTAAATTAAATGTATACAAATATATTTTATAGTATATAAAAGAAATAAATTTTTGAAATAGTAAGAGTTTATTTAGGACTCTTTAACCATATTTTTCTAATTTTAAGCTAGTGGATTTTCAAAAAAAAAAAATACATTTTTAAATTCAAATATTTAATATCCTTTAATTCAAACTTTTATTACAATAATTTAACTTTGTCCTAAAAATTGCCACGTGACTTAACAATAGAT
>NC_061115.1:175478637-175527280 GCF_002878395.1 Capsicum annuum | reverse complement strand
AGAGAGAGAGATAGATAGATAGATAGATAAGAGGAATAAATTTTTGAAATACTAAGAGTAATCATACTTTTTTAAGCTAATGATTGTTTTTCTTTTTAAAAGTATAATACATTTTCAAATTCAAATATTTAATATCTTTTAATTCAAAATTTTATTACAATAATATTAACCTTTGTACTAAAAATTGTCATGTGGCTTTTCAATTACTTGTCACGTGGCTTCTTATCTTACTTTTAGTTTTGCTTTTATATATATATATATAGATAGATAGACAAATAGATAGATAGACGTATATTTAAATTTAAATATCGTATCAGTTTGTTATAAGAAGATCAGGATATTGATTGAATAAATATGAATATAAAAATAATTAAAAAAGGATTAAAATTTTTTAGTTGCTATTAAAGAGGAAGATATGCTATTAAATATGAATGTTGCATCGTGAAATATAGATGGATTATTCACTAATCGTCCATGAAGTTGTATATCTTCAATAGTATTCTCCATATATTTTGGTTGGTGAGGTTTTTTTTTATTAGAGAAATTCATATGTTGTACAAGATTAATTGTCCAAATTTAAAAGAATATATTAAAGAAGGATAATAATATATAAAAATTCATATTTCATAAATTAGAAGTTTCATACAAATAAGTACTGATATAGTTACACAAGGGTAATTTTGGGATAAGGGGAAATTTTGTGGGACAAAAATCTCTTTTAATTGGTCAAAATACAATGGTTTATAAGCAAAAAAAAATAAGTTGGGAATTAGAGTTTTTACTTTTTGGCTTATAAAAATCAAATTTTAGCTTTTTTTTAAGCAATTTTAAAACTTGTCAAACACTTAAAAAGGTCAAAAAAAATAGCTTAAAAGCTATTTTAACCAAAATATAAGCCCATCCAAACACTCACTAAGGTGGCATGAAATGGTATAATATGGTATTAAAAATTTCAATTCATCATTTTCGTATTTGATTATTAAAAATAAGTACTATATAATTAGCATACTAAATTAATTCGGTATGATGAACATAAGTCTATAGTTTTGTAGATCTAATATTGGTGGACATAAGTGAATCAAATTTCATTGAGTTGACTTGTATTCACAACTTTAGTCAAAGTCTTTCTATATTCTAATTTTTTTTGCAAGTGGATGTAAAAAGACTGTAACGGTTTTTTTCCTTCAAAACAAAGCTAAGTCTTTACTATTGCCTTAACTCTCAAATCAAGATTATTTTTAACTAGGGGGTCATATGTTGCAGAACTTGCTGCATCTCACAGCCAACAGTTGCAAAAATTTGAAAAGAAGATGCAAGAAGAATTTGATCAAGAGAGATCTCAGTGAATACATCAAAGAGGAATCCTACGAGAACAACTAGAGGCAGCTTGCGCTCGAGAGCAACATGCAAAAGAGATGATTGATTTCCATGATCGGCAAACCCAAGGATGGGATCAGGCCTTCAGTTTGGACTTTCACGAGTTGAATCGTGAACAATTTTTGGCACAAGTACCAGTGTTCGCCCAACGTCTCACTACTTTGTTAGAAGACATATACTTGGGTTTGGGAGGCCACATAAAGCCAAAATCTCCTTGATCGTGCATGTTAAGGTTGTGGAAATCAGTTGACGAACTTGAGACATTGGAGTTTAGTTGTAGGGATGGATATTTATTTTCTTTTATTATAGTATTTCAGTTTTAGTCTTAGAACTTCTTTTCTAGATTTTGTCTTTTAGTTTGTTTGTTTAAGTTAAGTTTTCAGATATCAGTTAGTAGGTCTACTTTTAGGAGTTGTGTCATTTATTCTATCGTACTTGTATTTAAAAATCACTGAATATAATTAAGTTGCCCGTTTATTTATTTATTTATATATATATATATATATATATATATATATATATATATATATTACATATGTTTTACTTCATTTACTCTATTTATTTTCTTTAAAATATTTATTTTTGTTAAGTTTTTTTCGAGCTACGCAAGATCTGATTCATGTCCTGGCATGATACGTAGGCAATCCTCTAATGGATTCGATCAAAAATTTTTGAAAAGTGCATCTAGAAAAGCCGAGATGAAACACAAGGTCTTTCATGATAGGCTAGGAAATGCATATAGAGGCATAACATACAATATGGCATTATAATGTGTTCAATATGTAATACTCACCTATTTTCTACTTGATTCAGAGAAAAGATAAAGTAGTTGGTGGTTGGTTTGCGGTTTAAACTAGCATCTCATTCGTACAACACAAGATACAAAGGAAAAAGAAAGATAATCCGCAAAGAGGGAGTAAAGTCTGATAGTAAGGAAGATTAAAATCAATTGATTTCACAGGAGTTTGTATCCATGGAGGAGAATAAGTTATTGAAACCACAAATAGCGGAAATTTATCAAGCTTGGATGAATAAACAATCCCCGCTTTCCTTAATTCCTAGACTTTCAAATACGAATGATCCAAATTTCGCTCAAGCCCAAAATGGCGATCCATTTTATCCACCTGGATTCGACCCATATGCTAATGTGTCTGACGCTGTTTGTATTTCTACCATGCACCCAGAAAATCCATCTATCACGAACAACCTATTTTTCACTCTTGTCGAACCAACTACTATGGGTCATCAATCTACAGTGTAGAAGACTATGGGTGAACCAAGTCATGATCAATTGTATCCTCTTGAAGTGACTATCAAAACCTCAAATTCATATTATCCCACTCATTAACACGGTTCTCCTATCATGATTGAGAAGACTATTAAGAATGAGGAAAAAAAGAGATGGCTAGGAAGGTGAGAAGTTTAGAGTAGAATATGAGAAATATGCAAGGACTGGGAGGGAAAAAGAGTATTTCATACAAAGATTTATGTATGTTTCCTAATGTTCATTTTATGCTAGGATTTAAAAATCCTAAGTTTGATAAGTACGAAGTCCATGGAAATTTCGTGGCTCATTTGAAAAGGTTTTGTAATCAATTGAGGGGGCGGGGGGGGGGGGGAGAAGAACTGTTGATGGCCTACTTTGAATAAAGTCTAGCGGGGATAGCTTCAGAATGGTTCATTGACCAAGATATTTCTCGTTGGCACGTTTGGGATGACATAGATTGAGATTTTGTCCAACAATTTTAATATAATATTGATATAGTGATAGATCACACCACACTTGCCAACATAAGAAAAAAGACAATTGAAAATTTTCGAGAATATGTTGTTAGATGGAGGGAGCAAGCTGCAAGAGTCAGGCCATCAATAAAGGATTCAGAGATGATTGATATTTTTCTACAGGTGCAGGAACCTGACTATTTCCATTATTTGATTTATACTATTGGAAGTACATTTACTAAGGTCATTAAGGTCGGAGAAATGGTAGAAAATGGAATTACGTTTGAAAAAATCATAAGTCGATCCACTTTGAAAGCAACAACACAGGCAATTCAAAATAATTCAGGAAGTTTTGGTGGGAAGAAAAGAAATGAGGATGTAGCTACTGTTTTGACAGGTCCACAACAAAATTTGAGAGGATCGCATGAACCATACTGTAACGCTCCGAGAGTACACCCTGGACGCCAAACGGTGATTGGAACCACAAGTGATCCCAAGCTAACCCATGAACTTGCATGCTATTAAGCAACTGAATTATATAAAATAAATAACAAGTTCTGTTGTGCGGAAATATAATCATGGCATAATTTGAATAAATACATTACTGATAAAGTTTACAATCTGATTAAAACTAAAGGAGGAAACTGAAATTTATATGATTGACTCTGACTGATACCTGTGAAGCTTCTACTATAATGATTATAGATAGCTGGGACATGCCTCCAACTACCACTAATCAATACATATGAAAATAAATGAACTGTATATGAACTAAAACTGTCTGGAGTTCCCGAAGTAGGAGAACTCATCACCTGTTTGCTAGAATCTATAACTATCTGATCATGATATGCGGGATACAAATGGTACCTAGATTATGAAACAATGTAGCCACACAGACGTATATGTGGATCATTACTTTTGGAATGTACTGAGTAGGGTTGTGTAAAAATCGAACCGACCGATAAATCGAACCAATAAAAAATACCACTGGGTTATTGGTATCGGGTTATTGGGTTATTGGTTTGTTATTGGTTTTATAAAAAAATTTATTGGGTAATCGGTTCGATTTTGGTTTTATCCTATTGGGTTATCGGTTTAACCGATAACCCAATAAGAATACAATAAAATTACTATTCTACCCATATTTATATTATTATATAAATAAATATTTCTATTGTTTATTATCTATTAATATTATCTACGAATTACGATATAGTTATTGACTTATTTCCAGTTTATTGAGATAAAATTTTCACATTCATAAAGGCAAAGCAGGCAAATATTCACAACTCACAATTCATAAACAATTCATAATTCACAAAGAAAACAAACCACTATTAGACTAAACCGACAAGGCAACTGGAGACTGGAGAGGCAAACGACGATGGTGTTGACTGTCGAGCAATCGATAATTCGGCAACGACAACGATGAGGCTCAATGGACGGCGAGGATTTTATCAACGTTAGTGACTTGTGAGTAATTATTTAAACTCTTCTACCCTTTTCTATACCCGACCCGAATCAAAATTGACAATTGAAGTTAAATTTTAATTTCAATATTGTTCAAGATTCCCTTTAAGAATCTCTTAATTTTTATTTACTTTGAAAGTATTTCATGATTTGTTGTCTAATTATTGTCTAAATTCTATTTTACAGTGACATACGCATGGCTGAAAATACTACAACTGATGAGGCAGTGATCTTAGCCGATGAAAGTATTAATTCAAATATTGCACGTTAAACATATTCTGTTCAGATGAAGGTAAAGAAAGAAAGAAAAAAAAGGTCTCGTGAATGGAATCATTTTGGATCATTTGTTGATGAATAAGGAAATAAGAAATCAAAGTGTAAGCATTGTGGTCAAGATTATTTTGCTGATTCAAGTAAAAATGGTACGACGACAATGTTTACTCATTTGTTAGCATGTTCAAAGATGCCTCAAAATCAAACTGTGACAAAAATCAAACCAAAATAGGCTTTTAATCTATTGATGGTGGTGTTGCGGGGGATGTTGTTGTTGTTTCGTGGAAATTTAAGCAAGAACAATGTAGGAGAGCTTTATGTCGCATGGTCATTGTGGATGAACTCCCTTTCAGGTTTATTGAGAAGGAAGGTTTTAGAAACTTTATGAAAGTAGCGCAACCTCATTTTAAAATTCCTTCTCATAACACTATGACACATGACTGTTTTAAACTGTTTGATAAAGAGAAACAAAAGTTGAAGAGGTCTTTTAGAGAAGCCCAACAAAGAGTTTGTCTTACCACTAATACTTGGACCTCTTTGCAGTGAATTAATTATATGATCATCACTGTACATTGGATCGACAGTAAATAGATTATGCACAAGAGGATAATTAACTTTTGTCCAATTACTAGCCACAGAGGTGAAGACATGGCTAATGAGATTAGTAAGTGTTTATGTGATGAATTTTTACCATCACAGTTGATAATGCTAGTTCGAATAAAGTGACTGTGAAACAGATAGCTAAGATATTCACTAAACGGGGAACCAATTTCATGAATGGAGAACACCTTCATGTAAGGTGTATGGCTCAGATTATTAATCTCACTATCCAAGATGGTTTGAAAGTGACTGGCGTGTGTATTGAAAAGGTTACAAAAGCAATGAAATACATAAGACAATCCCCTGCAAGGTGTAAGAGGTTCCAAGAATGTTGTGAAGATGTTGATATCAATATTAAAAAATCATTGTGTTTGGATGTTTCTATGAGGTGGAACTCTACATATTTTATGTTGAATAGGACGATTGAGTGTGAAAATGGGTTGTTGAGTTATGTTGATCGTGACATTGGCTTATCACATTACCTTCAGTTTGTTGAGGATGAAGATGGATATATTCCAGAATGATTAGGACAATTCAGGAACTCCACATATTCCAGAATGATTAGGACATGTAATAAGCTTTTGATGGACTTTTGTTTTAATATATTTTTGAGTAGGAGTGAAGTTTAAGTCAAATATGGTTGGAAACTATATTTTAATAGCAAGTTGGAAAAGGTCCCAAACATTCTGAGCATTCTTACGAGTCATGTGTGTAATAAAAATACTGTGGTAACCAAAAAAACTAATTTTTAAAAAGTATCCCCTCTGTTGTATAACTTTCACACAGAACCCGTAAGTAGATGGGTAATGTTTTTTGCTGTAGGAATGTAAATTTTTATTGTATTAAGTCTATCTTCCTGTCTCATAAGTCATGACTTGCATTTACAGTTATTACCATTAACAGATATTTCTGCTACAATAGGTTCAACTTATTTGTCAAACAGTTTACCTCATTTTGGGATGTGCAATACATGTATTTTTGTACATGCTACTAAAGAAAGACAGTCGCAAAGATAATTGGAGAGATATTACTGCCAATCTGCTACAGATAGATATCAACCAATATTCGTTCAGATGGAAATATCGGGCCAGCTTAGGCACATCTCAAGCTTTTATTGTTGCTATATTTTTATCTTTTTGATTCCTCGTTAAGATATTTTACTTTAAATTGTTATGTGATATGTTGTAGGTGTTTGAGTTTTGGAAAGATCTGGATATTTTCAAAAGCTTGAAACATTTGAAGATTTTTGGCAAGATCTGGATATTTTCAAAAACTTGAAGCGTTTGAAGAGTTTTGGACTTATGGGAAGATCAGGATATTTTGAAAAGCTTGAAGAACTAGGATTCGTTTTTTTTTTTCAACTAACATTAAGTTTGAAGATTTTTGTAAACTAAAACTCATTATGTAGGATTTGGCGACAACTAAGATTTTATTTTTTCACGTTGGTTGTTATTATTTCTATTTTATAAGTATTTTTCTTATTGGTTAAATCGAAAATCGAACCGTTAAGAATCAATAACCGATAAACCGAAAACCAAAAACCAATAAAAAATATCTTATTGGTTGGTAATTGGTTTTGCATATTTAAAAACCGATAAACCGAACCGATAACACACAAAACAGAACCGAACCGACTGATGTACATCCCTAGTACTGAGTATGCAGGGGTGAATACAATAAGTAATATTGATTTTATACGTAATCTTAAAAAATACATGTTAAGTGTAAGTAGACTCACCAATAAACTAGAATAAACTGAAAGCTGAAAATATCTTAAAGCATGAGTGACAAACATACTCTGATAAGATGGTGAATCTCTACACTTAGTTTCTGTAAAACTTTACTTTATTGACATAAGTGGAACTGAAGTTGGGATACGGTAAAATATGAATACTGAGTCTGAAACTATGTGATGAAAACTGAAATAACATCGGGGATCTGAATATACAATTATAATAAGCATAAATACCTAAACATACAAAACTAAATATGACATATACTAAGCTTCACAGATTAACTGAATGACTGATAGCTGAATACTAGTCATGTAAGACTGGACTGTACCTAGTCTGAATAACTGGACTGAAACTGTGGAGTACTATGCATATGAGACAAGGACTAATTGAACAACATAAGATGACCGAACATGAATGTATGTAAATTGTATTATCTGAGAATAAAATACCATGCATATAACATAATTCTGAAATAGACTGTACATTGAAATACTGATAACTGTATGCTATGGTCAAGCAAACCTAAAACTGAACTAAGCTCTGAACTGAATACTGAATACTGAAATTGTAACTGTGGGAGTTATCATCTAATCGACATACCCCGATTATAGACTGATTTGGGGTCCAACCTGTAACCCAGTTAGAAGGGTGTTAGCATCGTACCACGGGTTACTAACAGTAGCTGGGTCAACCCAAATTTGGTAGGAAGACTTATGTGATGTATATGGTTATGTCAACCCTAGTATGGTAGAAATATGATTTACCCTATGCTATCTACGTAGTTTTGTAACTCAGGGATTCCTACTAAGGGTTAAACCCTCTGCTGGCAGGAATGCCCCCATCCCTGGGTTCGCTCGGTGCTGAATCCTACTCCCAACTGAATCAACACTTAACTGATCACTAGACTGTACTAGGCTTGACTGAACTCACACTAATTTTGTTGACTGACTTAATGATACTGTTTGGGATACTACAGAATCATTCTATTTCGACTGGAGACTAGATAAACAGCTAAATTTTGGGTATTCAATACCTTCATGACTTGATAGCATAGATAATAAGGACACATGAGAGCATTTAAGACCATAATAAGTAAGAATTATTTAAAGAAACCCATCACTTGGGTATTTCATCAAGCACACGGAGATTAATACTTTAACATGGGGTAATTCACCAAACACATGGGGATCATGAACTTGGACATAGGAATGTCTTAAACATGGAAGCATAGCATAATTACATAACCAAAATCATGAATTTAGGAATTCACATGTAATTTGCTTGAGATAGGACATGGGCATTTAATCATACTTGTAAAGATCCTAGCTTGAGCCTAAGTATGTCTTAAACATGGGTGAACAATAGAGCTACATGCAAAATTCATAACTTAGAGATTCATCTTGAAATTGATTGAACATGATATGAGAATTTTATCAAACATGTGGTAAGATGAATTTAAAACATGCAAATATTGCTAAACATCATGAATTTAGGATCTATTATGGAATTTACTTGAATAGAGCATGGGAAACTCAAATTCATAGCACAAGGAATTTAAAATCTTGCATGGAATTGTACATGAGCTAAAATTATTTAAAATCACCATGAAAACATGCAATTCAATCTTTCTTGAACATTTTCAAAAACATAATGATCGAAAAATTCATTCTTTAATTGAAATAAAAGGGTTTTGGGCTCCATGGGTGAAAGAGGACCCATGGATGAACTCCCACATACTTTAAACCTTTAATCTTGAAGGAGAAACACAATCTTGAAAACTTTCTTGAATTGGGAAACTTGAGTTCTTACTTTTCTTGAAAAAAATTTGATGTTGTTCTTGGTGTTCTTGAGGGGGCTAGGGTTTTCTTGGAGAGAAAAAGATGAATAATAATGTGTATAATGCTTTTAAGGGATGAAATTAAGTGTTATGGGCGGATTTGGGTGATGGGAAGTGACCAAAGTGCCCCTAGTCCCTTTTGGAACTGAAATAGCGTGTGACATAATTCCATAATGCGGTTGCCATTGCGTCGCGTCACTAATCACGTCGGCTTACTGCCTCTCACGAAAAATGCCATAACTTTTCACTCGAGTATCAGATTAAAGTGAAATTGGTATCGTTGGAAAGCTAATTCAATTATATACAATTTGGTGGGTCTTGAGCTGAAAAATTTTACGTATATAGAAAGTTATACACATTTAAAATAGACCCTTGTAGAATCAAATATCAAATTTTAGAAGAATTAAAGGCTCTAAGCTTAACTTTGTTCTAAGTGATTCTTATAAACATTTTTCACCTCTAAAGCACATCAAACACGAGGATAAATATCGTGAAACTTATATTCACATGGAAATTACTTGGATTATAACTTATACACGTAGGAACAATGGTTCAAAGACTAGCCCAAATATATGGGATGTTACATTATCTCCCCCTTGAGAACATTCGTCCTTGAATGACACTGGTTAGATTGAGAGTACTGTATGCAGGTAACTGAGATCATATTTTGAACATAAATGACTTGGAACATGATTGTATAACTAATTCTGAAATATGATACATAAACTGAATATCATGAACTGAACTAATTTTTTGAATACATGTAATGACATGAGAATGATTATAAGGTTGAGATAGAAATGAGAGAGTCAATTGATGAGTAACCATTACTTCAAGTTGGATCCTATTTCCTAAAGAAAAATAAAAGATTTAGGATGCGAATACTTGGGGTATTACAATACATCTCCCCCTTGGGATACGTTGTCCCCCAAATAGTATTGACTTGGTTGAAATACTAAGGAAAGACTGAGATGATGCACGAGAAACTTATGGATTAAATCATGACTAAATATCTGAGATCTAAAATTGATGCATGATGCATAAACTGAGCTGAATTCACAAATTACATGGATGCGAATGAATTACTTCTTGGAATAGCCATATTCATGAGAATTTCGAATAGTATGACTAGATGAAAAGATGGAAATCCATAGGATCTTGTCTTTCTGACTACTAGACTAGATTGCTGGCTATACGAACTAAATTATAGTAAAAGCTTATACTCAACAATAAATTTCACTTGTACACCAACATAACATTCAATCCTATCTTCATCACCACACATGAACTTATAGGCAAACAACCACAAAATTATCTTTTTCATACTCTTTAAACCTCTATCCTTAAAACTTTCATGAACTAGGCCAAGAAAACACACATAGAATTTTAACTAATCATGACATAAGGAGAGGTCACAGAAAGGTTAGGACATAAGGACCTAAAACATGAAAGGATAACTTTGACACTTAACTGAGGCCTGAGAAATAGAGTATCAAATGCATGAATTCATCAAAGAGAGCTAAACTGAGGACATACATGACATAATCTAAATTTCACTGATCATTAGGAGTGTAGCATGAACGCTGGAACTGAACATACAGTAAAAGATGAGTACCTGAGTTATGAGTTGCATGACCTGAGTTTGGAGTTCATGATGTCATGGAATATGATTCGTACTGCTGAGTGAACTAGAACTCCTAATACTAGGAAATGGAAGCATACATGATTTTTGTATAAAGCGCATGAATATAAGCAGTGATTATAGGGCTGATATGTAAGGCATGAGTAGATATCGTGATGACTAAAAACATTACACTAAGATAAGAATGGGTTGGGAATCATCCTCCCTTACTGCTTTTATACACATGCTGGCATCACTACTAGAATCTGAGAGCCTGACTTGGTTACTTGTTCTATCATCTCTCCCTTAGCTTTAAGATATCACTCTAAGCCTGTGGGACCATTTTTTTATAACTCTAAACTGGACTACAGCTATATTACTCTAGATCTCGATATAATAATACAAATAAACTAAATTCACCCTAAAAGACTGCATCTGAAAGTATAAAACTCACTGCTAATACTACCTTCTGAAGTACAACTCTTAACTTTCTATAACCCTTAACTTAGCTGGTAAGAATGTTACATACTACATTACTAGCTTCATTCACACTTAGTAACTCAAGGATACTATCTAAGAACCCACACTTTAAAAACATAGAAATACTATAATGGGTACACCTCTATATCATACACACATCATCAAGCTTAATTTCAAATTAATAAACTTAAATTCTTGCATACACTGTTCAAGCCTACTGATTTACTTTCATACATCTAGCCCCATGGATACATAATCCGTTTAATCCAGATAATACCATCCCAACTCTACTACTGCTAAACTTCTTGGTTCATGATTCTGACTCTAGATGATATGCTATCATAGGATTCTAAGAAGGGATCTGAAAGCACATCTAACTTTGGCTTAATGTAGGATTTTCATAAATAAGAATGAATATTTTTAAAGTTTAGAGCATAAAAAAACTAATGGGATTTTTTAAGCCTGCATGCAATCCCATAACTGTCTGTAGTGACTTTCTGAGAAAACTCTGTCTATAGGAATTTAAGCTTGATTATTTCTGTTACCTCAAAAATAAAATAGAGAAGGCATGAATAGAGAAAGATAAGAATCTGTGTAAGTTTCTTAAAGAACCTTTTTATAACACGGTCTGAGACATGAAAGAAGAGAAATATTTCCTAAATGCCCTGTAGCCTCTTGAAGAAAAGTACAGACGTCTCTGTACCATTTTACAAGACTCTACTAGACACGACTTTATGACACCTTAGGAAACTTGAACTTTGTGCTCTAATACTAAGTGTGTAATGCCCCGAGAGTACACCCTAGATGCCACACGGTGCTTGGTACAACAAAGGATCCCAAGCTAACCCATGAACTGGCATACTATTAAGCAACTAAATTATAATAAAATAAATAAAAAGTTCTATTGTGCGGAAACATAATCAT
Organism: Capsicum annuum; assembly: GCF_002878395.1. Taxonomy (NCBI): domain Eukaryota; kingdom Viridiplantae; phylum Streptophyta; class Magnoliopsida; order Solanales; family Solanaceae; genus Capsicum; species Capsicum annuum. The sequence goes on along the minus strand of NC_061115.1, from coordinate 175,515,240 downwards.
GGTATAATCTAAATAAATACATTACTGATAAAGTTTACAATCTGATTAAAACTAAAGGATGAAACTAAATTTACATGACTGACTCTGACTGACATCTATGAAGCCTCTACTATACTGACTATAGATAGCTGGAAGATGCCTCCAACTACCACTAATCAATACATATAAAAATAAATGAACTGTACATGAACTAAAACTATCTGGAGTTCCCAAAGTAGAACTCATCACCTGCTAGCTGGAATCTACAACTGCCTAATCATGATGTACGGGATACAAATGGTACCTATATTATAAAATAAAGTAGCCACACAGATTTATATATGGATCAGTACTTCTAGAATGTATTGAGTATGTAGTGGTAAATGCAATAAGTAAAATTGATTGCATACGTAATCTTAAAATATGCATACTAAGTGTAAGTAAACTCACCAATAGGCTGGAATAAACTAAAAGCTGAAAATATCTTAAAGCATGAGTGACAAACATACTCTGATAAGACGGTGAATCTCTACACTCAGTTTCTATAAAACTTTACTTTAATGATATAAGTGGAACTGAAGTTGGGATACGGCAAAATATGAATACTGAGTCTGAAACTACGTGATGAAAACTGACATAACATCGAGGATCTGAATATATAATTATACTGAGCATGAATACCTAAAAATACAAAACCAAACTTGACATATACTAAGCTTAACTGATTAACTGAATGATTGATAGCTGAATACTAGTCATGAAAGACTGGACTATACCTAGTTTAAATAACTGGACTGAAACTGTGAAGTACTATGCAAATGAGATAAGGACAAACTGAACAACATGATATGACCCAAACATGAATGTATGTAAACTGTATTATCTGAGAATGCAAGACCAAGCGTATCACATAATTTTAAAATAGACTGTAAACTGAAATACTGATAATTGAATAACTGATAACTGTATGCTATGGTCAAGCAAACCTAAAACTGAACTAAGCTCTGAACTGAATACTGAATACTGAAACTGTAACTGTGGAAGTTATCATCTAATTGATATACCCTGATTATAGACTGATTTGAACCCCAGTTGGAAGGGTGTTAGCACCGTGACACGGGTTACTAACAGTAGCTGGGTCAACCCTAATCTGGAAGGAAGACTCAGGTAATATATATGATTATGTCAACCCTAGTCTGGTAGGAAAATGATTTACCCTATGTTAGCTACGTAGTTTTGTAACTCAGGGACTGCTACTAAGGATCAAACCCTTTACTGACAGGAATGCCCCCATCCCTGGGTTCACTCGGTGCTGAATCTTACTCCCAACTAAATCGACACTAAACTGATCACTAGACTGTACTAGGCTTGACTGTACTTACATTGATTCTGTTGACTGACTGACTACTACTATTTGGGATACTATAAAATCATTCTATTTTGACTGGAGGCTAGATAAACAGCTAAATTTCGGGTATTCAATACCCCTAGGACTCGATAGCATAGATAATAAGAACACATGGGAGCATTTGAGACCATAATAAGTAAGCATTATTTAAAGAAATCCATCACTTGGGTATTTCATCAAGCACATGGAGATTAATACTTTAACATGGGGCAATTCACCAAACACATGAGGATCATGAACTTGGACATGAGAATCTTAAACATGGGAGCATAGCATAATTACATAACTAAAATCATGAATTTAAGAATTTATATGAAATTCGCTTGAAATAGGACATGGGCGTTTAATAATACATATAAAGATCCTAGCTTGAGCCTAAGAATGTCTTAAACATGGGTGAACAATAGAGTTACATGAAAAAATTCATAACTTGGGGATTCATCTTGAAATTGATTGAACATGATATGGGAATTTCATCAAACATGTGGTAAGATGAATTTAAAACATGCAAATATTGCTAAACATCATGAATTTAGGATCTATCATGGAATTTACTTGAATAGAGCATGGGAAACTTAAATTCATAGCAAGAGGAATTTGAAATCTTGCATGGAATCTGACATGGGATGAAATTAATTAAAATCACCATGAAAACATGCAATTCAATCCTTCTTGAACATTTAAAATAACATAATGATCAAAAAATTCATTCTTTAGTTGAAATAAAAGGGTTTTGGGCTCATGAGTGAATGAGGACCCATGGATGAACTCCCACATACCTTAAAGCTTAAAACTTGAAGGAGAAACACAATCTTGAAAGCTTTCTTGAATTGGAAAACTTGAGTTCTTACTTTTCTTGAAGAAAATTTGATGTTTTTCTTGGTGTTCTTGAGGGGGTTAGGGTTGTCTTGGAGAGAAAAATATGAAAAACAATGTGTATAATGCTTTTGGGGGCTGAAATTAAGTGTTATGGGAGAATTTGGGTAAGGGAAAGTGACTAAAGTGCACCTAGTCCCTTTTGGAACTGAAATAGCGTGTGATATAGCTCCATAACATGGTATTTATCATGTCGATGACTGAGGCGTCATGTCGGCTTACTGTCTCTCACGAAAAATGTCATAACTTTTCACTCGGGTATCGAATTAAGGTGAAATTGGTATCGGTTGAAATATAATTCAATTATCTACAATTTGGTGGGTCTTGAGCTACAAAATTATATGTACATAAAAATTTATACACGTTTAAAGTAGACGCTTTTAAAATCGAATACCAAACTTTGGATGAATCAAAGGCTTTAAGCTCACTTTGTTCTACGTGATTCTTATGAACATTTTTCACCTTGAAAGCACATCAAACACAAGGATAAAGATCATGAAACTTATATTCACATAGAAATCACTTGGATTATAACTTATACACATGGTAACCACAGTTCAAAGACTAACTCAAAAATATGGGGTGTTACACATATGCATAATCTCAATCTCAAATTTATATCCAAGATCCATATAATCATCCATGATACTATGATCCTCCCCAAAATCTATTATATCCCATTCCATCCCCTCAGTATCCAATCTATAATGCACAACCATATGATTCTTACCCGCAATGGCGTGCTCCAGAAATTCAGAATCATCCTCCAATCCCACAAGTTCAACAAGGCCCCCTAAATCAAATTTCCAGCCCAGAGCAGATTATAGGAAGGCTAACATAGGCAAAGATAATTTCACTCCTACAGGGCAAAGATAATTTCACTCCTATAGGAATATCTTATGCCATCTTGTTTCAGAGACTAAGGGACATGAATGTTCTAAGCCCAATTGCGAGAAAGATCTCGAATCCTCCTCTAAAAAACTTGGATTAATCTAAAAGATATGCGTACTATTTTGATACCACAAGGCACGACACAGAGAAATGATGGTACCTGAAAAGAGCAATTCAAGAGTTGATTAAAACATAACAAATTATGGTGCAAAGTCCAGACGCTCCAAACATTAATCAGAATCCACTACCAACTCATATTGAAACAAATATGCTTGAGTTGATACCTAGTGGTGAAGAGACTATAGTTTTCTTCAAGCCTATCATTAAGATCAAAACTGATATGGAAAAGTTAGAAAATGTTGTAGATTTGACGAAGGTAAAACCTACAGAAGTAGAGGAGGTAGTAAAAAAACCTAAATCGTCGAATACTTCTTTAATTATGGGGAAAGAAACTTCAAAAAGTGTTGGGTCAGGTCATATTAAACCAAAACTTATTGTTCCCGAAAAGCCCACCAAGCCTCTTTTAACTATAAAAGGAAATCTTATAACTCCAATTATTATTAAACCGGCGTCACAACTTCCTATGGATAACACCAAGACAGTACCTTGGAACTACAATCCTATTATGGTTACATACGAGGGGAAGGAAGTTATTGAAAAAGAGGATGGAATAGAAGGATTAACCCATTTGGGAAAGTGTTATGCCCCAAAAGAGTTAAGAAAAGTTAAGCAAGGCAATTCCAGTCAAGAAACTAGTTACCGAATAAGAGGCTGAAGAATTCCTAAAAAAGATAAAATTATCGAAATATTTTGTTGTGGAATAATTGAGGAAAATGCCAGCCCAAGTTTCTCTGTTATCTTTACCGATACACTTGGATGATCATCACAAAGCTATAATGAAGATTTTGAATAAGGCACACGTGCCCAGTGAGATTAAGGTAAATCAATTAGAGAAAATTATTAGTAGAATCTTTGAGGTAAATAGGATCACTTTCTCAAATGATGAATTACCTGCACAAGGTACTGGACATAATCGAGGCCTCTATATTATTGTGAAGTGTGAGCATTCCTATGTCACTCGAGTATTGATTGATGAAGGATATGGTACTAATACTTGTCCTATATATACTTTTCAAAAGTTAAATATTAACGTGGAAAGGATCCAACCTAATAATGTATGTGTCAGAGGATTTGACGGAGCAAAACGGATGTCATTAGTGAGATAAAGTTTATACTGACAATAGGGCCTATGAATTTTGCCATGGATTTCCAAGTACTAAATATCGATGCTTTATATAATATGTTATTGGGAAGGACATGGGTCCATAGGGCGGGGGAAGTCGCATCTACGTTACACCAAATGGTCAAATTTAAAAATGACAGACAAGAAATAATTGTTCATGGTAAAGGGGACTTGTCCATGTATAAAGACTGTTCAGTTTCATCTATTGAGGTTAACAATGCAGATAGAGCGCTAATTTATCAAACTTTTGAGATAGTGGCTGTTGAGCATATCCTTGAGGGAAATCTCATTGCAAGACCATAATTGTCCTCTGCATTTGTTATGGTAGTGAACAAAATGTTAAAGCATGGTTTTGAACTAGGAAAAGGTTTGGGGATGTATTTACAAGGCAGGGCCCATCCAGTATATATCCGTAAGAGCTTTAGTACCTTTGGTTTGGGATATGAGCCCACTTTTGAGGATAGAAAGAAGGCTAAAAAGCGTAAGAAAGATTCATGGTCACTTACCAAGCCAATACCGCTACTCAAAGAGTCATTCATCCAAATCAATGTTATTGGGTCCTCTATATTACCTACCATAGGATCAATGAATGATGATGATAAAGAGTTGATCGGACTCTTTCAAAATATGTTTAATGAAGTTGATATGGTTGAAATTGGGGAAGGTACTAGTAATGGAGATGTCCGGCTTAAAAATTGGGAGGCCACTCATTTCCCTACTATGAAGGAGTCTTGGTAGTTTGTTTGTGTTTCTTACTATAATTTAAATCATTCTAGGGTTTTATTCATTTCTTTATGTTGTTGTTTTTAGGTTAAAACTTTTCTATCTTTTCTTTTAATGAAATATAGTTTCCCTTTATTTATTTTGAGTCTAATATTTATTTTCTATTATATAGTACTTTCTATGCTGATTTTAGTGATATGACATGCATGAAGAATTGCCAACCAGATTTTAAAACCCAATCCAATTATAAAATAATGAATAAGGAAGTTGAATATGATGAAGAGGAAGTATTAGAAGAAATAAGCAAAGATTTCAAACAGTTTGAGAATAAGTTAAACCCCAATATGGATGAGACTAAAACAATCAATCTAGGGGATCATAAAGATGTTAGGGAGAGTAAGATAAGTGTACATGCTCGACCACAACAAAATAAAGATATAATTGAAGCCTTGTTTGATTACAAGGATATCTTTGCATGGTCTTATGGCGATATGTCTGGTTTGAGAACTGATTTGGTAGTTCATAAGTTGCCAACTGATCCTACTTTTCCTCCGGTAAAACAAAAGCAAAAATGAATGTAAAAATCAAAAAGGAAATCACAAAGCAACTTGAGGCTAAAGTTAATGGAGTGGCATAATATCCTACTTGGTCAGCAAATATTTCCCTATTTCCAAGAAAGATGACAAAGTTTAGATATGTGTTGATTATCGTGATCTAAATAAAACAAGTCTGAAAGATGATTTTCCACTTTCCAATATCCATATTTTATTGGACAATTGCACCAAAAATGAGCTTTCATCTTTTGTGGATTGTTACAGAGGTATCACCAAATAATTATGGATCAAAAAGATGCAAAAAAAACATTATTTATCACATCATGGGAGACATTATTATCGAGTCATGCCATTTAGACTAGGGGTGGGCATGGTATGGTATATGCCGAATATCATTTTGAGACCAAAATTTTTTATACCGAGGTATGGATGTTATGGTATTTGGTATGGTGTTTGGTAAGAGTTTTAAATTATTTTGGTATTTGGTACGGTATTTGTATTTATGGGATAATTATCAAAGTACCGTATACCACACCGAAGTTTTTTAATAATATATAAAATCCATATATATTATATTTAAGATTATTAAATATATTTATATATCATCCATTAGCCAATTGAACATAAAAGTAATTTTTATTTAGAAATAAATTTTTTTTGGGAAGCTTACTATTTAGGAGTACTATGCTTAAGTTTAGGTATTGTTGTTCAGAGTTTGCATCTTGGACTACTCAATCGTGATTGAAATGTTCTTTTTGTGTAATTGATTGACAAAGGTAGTTGTTAGTCTTATATGCTTGAGACGTTTTTAATGTTTAAAGTTATAGTTTTTTTATATGAATATATGTAAGTCAAAATCAAATAAAGTATGATTACCGAATTACCATACCGTAAAATACCAAAATCGAATTTAAAAATACCAAACCATACCGAACTAATTTGGTATGGTAATGGCATTGTTCTTTTAGATACCAAAAACCAAAGTTACTATACCAAATTTTAAAATACCGTACCATACCATGCCCACCCCTAATTTGGACTAACAAACGCTGGGGCAACTTACATGAGGACAATTACCACAATGTTTCATGACATGATACATAAAAATATTGAAGTTTATGTGGATGATATGATCATTAAGTCAAAAGAGCAGTCCGACCATGTCAAAGATCTAAGGAAATTCTTCGAAAGGCTTCAAAGGTATAATCTCAAACTTAATCTAGCAAAATGTGTATTTGGAGTCCCGTTTAGAAAGCTCTTCGGGTTTATAGTCAGTAGACGTGATATTTAGTTAGATCCTTCAAAGATAAAGGCTATTCAAGAACTGCCTCTACCAAAGAACAAAACAGAGGTCATGAGCTTACTTAGAAGTTTGAATTATATTAGTAGATTCATTGCCCAAATTATGACAACCTGCAAGTTAATCTTCAAGTTGTTGAACAAGAATGCTGAAGTTGAATGGATCGAAGAATGTCAAGAGGCATTTGACAGAATCAACAGGTACTTATTGAATCCACTTATTTTGGTTTTTCCAGAGCGAGGCAGACCCTTGATATTATGTATGTCTATTTTAGACAACTATTTTTGCTGTGTATTGGGTCAACATGATGTCATAGGCAGAAAATAACAGGCCATCTACTACCTTAGCAAAAAGTTTACCACTTATGAGGCTAAGTACACTCTTCTTGAAAAGACATGTTGCACCTTAACTTGGCTAGCACAAAAGCTGAAGTATTACCTTTTATCTTACACTACTTACCTTATTTTATATATGGATCCTTTAAAGTATATTTTTCAGAAGCCTATGCCCACAAGCAGACTCGCGAAATGGCAGATGTTGCTCACAGAATTTGATATTGTCTATGTGACATAAACTACAATGAAATCTTAAACTTTAGCAGATCATTTTCCAGATGAAGAGGTATTGTGTGTTGATGAGGTTATTTTTTATGATAGTCATTCAGGTTGAAAGTTGTTCTTTAATAGAGCTGCTAATATAAAAGGAGTGGGGATATAAGCAGTTCTTATTTTTGAATTAGGATAATATTATCCTGTAACAGCCCAACTTTGATTCTATTATACCAATAATATGCCAAAATACGAATCTTGCGTTATAGGTTTGGGATTGGCTATTGACATAGGAATGCAAGAACTATTGGTGTTAGGAGACTAAGACTTACTAGTCTACCAGATCCAAAAAGATTGGGAGACTCGTGACTCAAATATTACATCGTATCGAGGTTGTTTTCAAGATCTTTGTCAACAATTTGTATCAGTGAATTTCAAACATATTCCCAGAGTTCATAATGAGATTGTTGATGCTTTGGTGACTTTATCTTCGATGCTCCAACATCCCAACAAGACTCATATCAACCCCTTACATATACAAATCCATGATCAACATGCATATTGTAACGTGTTTAAGGAAGATGTTGATGGGGAGCCTTGGTTCTACGATATCAAATAATATATTCAGATTGGAAAATATCCAGTATATGCTGATGGTAACCAAAAGAGAACCATTCAATGACTGGCTATCGGATTTTTCTTGAGTGAGGGAATCTTGTATAAGAGGACTCCATATTTGAGACTTTTAAGATGTATAGATGCTAAAGAAGCTTCAAATATCATGCCTGAAGTACATTCTGGGTTTTGTGGACCGCACATAAATAGGTATATTTTGGTAAAGAAAATACTTGGGCCAGGTTACTATTGGCTCACCATGGAGCGAGATTCCACCATTTCATTCGTAAGTGTCATGAATGTCAGGTACATGGGGACTTGATACATTCTCTTCCATCTAAGTTGCATACAATGACTGCTCTATGGCCTTTCATGGCCTAGGGAATAGACGTAATTGGACCAATTAAACCAAAAGCGTCAAATGGACATAGGTTCATCTTGGTGGCCATTGATTATTTCATAAATTTGGTTGAAGAAACGAATTTCAAGTCAATGACTAAGAATGCAGTGGCTAATTTTGTTCATTCTAACATCATTTGTCGGTTCGACATTCCAAAAATAATTGTCACGGATAATGCTGCAAATCTCAATAGTCATTTGATGCAAGAAGTATGTATGCAATTTAAGATTATGCATCAAAATTCAACTCCTTATCATCCAAAGGCGAACGGGGATGTAGAAGATACCAATAAGAACCTAAAGAAAATACTTTACAATATGGTACAAGGTTCTCAACAATGACATGAAAATTTACCTTTCGCCTTATTGGGTTATCGTACTATAGTTCGTACTTTAATTTGTGTAACTCCTTACTCATTGGTATACAAAATTAAAGCAGTTATTCCTACAAAGATTGAGATTCCATCTCATCGAGTAGTTGTAGAAGCTGAAACTGATGATGATCAATGTGTCAAAACTCAATTGGAGCAATTACGCTTGATTGATCAAAAAAGATTGACGTCGGTATGTCACGGACAACTATACTAGAAGAGAATGCCATAAGCATACAATAGAAAGGTGTGTCCCAGACATTTTGAAGTCGGTCAGTTAGTACTAAGACGTATCGTTCCCCATCAGATCGAAGCCAAAGGTAGGTTTTCCCCTAATTGGCAAGGTCCGTTCTTGGTGAAAAGAGTGTTACCCAATGGTGTATTATATTTGACTGATGTAGATGGCAAAATGGAAGGAATGGTTGTTAATGCTGACGCAGTTAAAAGATATTATGTATGATATTCATGTACAATTATGTTATATATGTTTTGTACTTGCATTTCAAAAGATTGAAATGATAAAGGCATTTTGTTTTGCTATCCAAATACTATATCAACCCTTTCTTACCTCCTTTGAGCTTTGATGTTATTTTTCTTTCATACCCCTCTTTTGAAATCAAGTTAAAGTCAAAAAGTTCAAAATAATTTTCTTTTTTTTTAAAAGAGAAAATGCTCTATTTCCACCTTGAACTATACGCGAAAAGGCTGAGACACACTCGAACTTTAGAAGGGTCCTATTACCCTGTGGACTAACTAAAATTGTATTTTTTACAACCTTAGTGTCTACGTGGAACATACATGGCACAACACGCTGAAGGGTCCACGTAGGCACACGTGTGTGCCACGTAGATACTAAAGTTGTCAAATAATACAATTTTAATTAGTCTAGGGGGTAATAGGACCCTCCTAAAGTTCATATATGTCTCAGCCTTTTTGCATATAGTTCAAGGTAGAAATAGAGCATTTTTCCTTTAAAAAATCATCATCATAAATCAAAATTAAGCAAAAGAATGACTTGCCTGAACTATATTTGACCTGATCCTTGTTATGACAAGATACGCAGGCAACCCTACTCTGAGGTTCGGTCTAAACAAATAAAATTCAAGTTACCACTATGAAATAAAATTGGGAAAATTAATTTTTCTTATAAGTCGATTTCAAAAGTTGTATGTTTCACCCAATGTCATGTCTATTTTTTAACCTTATGTCTGCCCTTTTTTTATAACCTATCCAAAATCCAAGTTATAACCAAAGAAAGACCTTCAAATCAATCTTTGAGAATGTCAAGGCTAAACATGTTATGGGTGCATGATGTGTCATATTTAGGGCGTGTTTTTCTTTTAAAAGAAAGAGGGAGAGAGAGTCTTATTAGTGAAAACCCTCTTAGACACTATAAGGTGACGTTGAGTTCTGAGAACAATAAAAAATGAGAGAGTCTTATTGGTAAAAACCCTAATGGGCACCATAAGGCGACATTGAGTTGAGAAAGAAATGAAAATAAGATAGGCTCGTTGGCGAAAATCCATTGGGGTGCCACTAGCCGAAGGAGGATTGTGATTTAGAGAGAATGTGTTCAAGAATGGCTCCATTTCAAACTCAATAAGTGGGAAAAAGTTATAATAATTAGTGTGAGCAGATCAGGTTGTTTAATTCAAAATGCATGTCATAATCGCTGGAATCGGCTACCATACCCAGATAAGTTTTTCTTTTTGTCGTTTCGAAAAAGAGATGTCTATTGTCTTTTTTATTATTTTTTATTTTTGTATCTTTGTTGTCAAATGAAAATTATTATCATCTTTTGCGTATTTTTTGAGTTGAATTCACATCAAGTCAAGTGAGATAGGACTTCAAAACTTGATACCAACTCATTCAATTGTACAAAGCAAGACAAAGGGCTGACGCACAAAGATAACACATTTCAAAATAAAGTATGGTACTCAGGATTGCTTGTAACCTGATAGTTTTTGGACTCGTGAAAAGATTAAAGGTTTATTAAAAGTAAAGCCCAGAGGCATCAGGCAAGAGAAATATGATTTGAGTCAAGAGTTTCAGTAGTCAGAATTTGGGGTCAGAAGTACGACAAGTCAACGAATACTTATCAATGATTAGAAAAGGATTTGAGCATAGTAATGCAAGAGCGGTCGCCTCAAAAGTCAAATGCCACAAAGAAACCACCACATTTGTAAGACTCACAACTTTTCTTTATTTGAAACGGAGATGAAATGTTATCTTCACAATAAAGTTTTCAAATAAAGAATGCAATTCCACACTTCTGTCAAAAAAGAAGCTAGGTTACAATACACAATGTTGGATTTCGGTCATGGTAAATTTTATTCTTTGCAAGATATACAAACCAAAGGTATTTCAGGCTTTGATTCATCCTTTCACTGTATTTTCCAAAACTGTAAGATCCGGAAATACTCACAAATTTTCCCATTACAAACTGACGCAAAATTTTATGTATGTTGTATGGGGATTTTACTTTATGCTCAGGACCCTCCTGGATAATGAAAATTTTATTTTCTGCTCAAGACCCTCCTGGATAATGAAAATTTATTTTATGCTCAGGACCCTCCTGGATAATGGGAACTTATTTCTGCTTAGGGCTCTCCTGGATAATGAGAATTTATTTTATGCTCAGAAACCTCCTAGATAATGGGAACTTATTCCAGTTCAGGACTCCCCTGGATAATGGAAATTTTACTTTCAGCTCAGGGCCTTGCTGGAGAATGAAAATTTATTTTAGCTCAGGACCCTCTTGGATAATGGAAATTTATTTCAGCTCAGGACCCTCCTAGATAATGGGAACTTATTTCAGCTTGGGACACTCTCGAATGATGGAAACTTATTTCAACTCAGGACCTTCCTAGATAATGGGAATTTATTTTATGCTCAGGGCCCTTTTAGATAATGGAAACTTATTTCAGTTCAGGACCCTCCTGGATAATGAGAATTTTACTTTCTGCTCAGGGCCCTCTTGGACAATGAGAATTTATTTTATGCTCAGGCCCCTCCTGGATAATGGGAACTTATTTCAGGTTAGGACTCTCCTGGATAATGTAAATTTTACTTTCTGCTCAAGGCCCTCCTGGATAATGGGAATTCATTTCAGCTCAGGACCCTCCTAGATAATGGGAATTTTACTTTCTACTCAGGGCCCTCCTGGATAATGGAAATTTATTTTATGCTCAGGACCCTCCTGAATAATGAAATTTTTTTTCAGCTCAGGACCCTCCTGGATAATGGGAATTCTACATTCTGCTTAGGGCCCTCTTGGATAATGGAAATTTATTTCAGCTTAGGACCCTCTTGGATAATGGGAACTTATTTCTTCTCGGGACCTTCCTGGATAATGGGAATTTACTTTATGGTCAGGACCCTCCTTAAAAATGGGAATTTACTTTCTGCTTAGGGCCCTTTTGAAGAATGGGACTTTTCTTTCTAGTTCATCTTTTAACTTGAGTTTAGGAACATGTTTGGAAAATCAGAAATAGCAAGTCAGGAACCCGCCTGAAGAATTGGTTGAAGAAATAGTAAGTCAGGAGTCCACTTAAAGAATGGAGTAAAGAAATAGCAAGTCAGGAGCTCTCTTGGAGAATGAGGTGAAGATTATCAGTTGCAAGTTCAGGAGTTTGCTTGAAAAATAAGGTGAAGATTTTCAAATTCGAGTCAGAAGAAAGTGTGAAAAACAAGTCAATTTTCAAGTTCCTTTCTAATACCACGAATCAAAATAGAGACATATTTCATTTTTCAAGATTCAACTCAAAATAACAACTTCTCACAACTTGAGAAGTCATAAAGATTCAAGTAAAGATTCTAGAAAAGCAGCATAAGATAGAATCTTTCACTTGTATCTTTATTTTTTATTTTGTTATTTATTTAGATGTAAAAGCAGAAGTCGTGAATCAGAAACTCAACAGAACCTCACTCGATCTCTAACTCGTCATCCCACTATTTTACCTCTTTGAACTATACGTGACCTGATTTTCTTATAACCCAAGATATGTAAGCGGTCCAAAACCAAGACTCGGTCACATCTTTTCTTGTATTTTATTTTTTCCTCACCTTTCAAATAATCGGAGAGTCAAAACTCATTCCTTTGTCTACTTCTTTATATGAAAACTCTTCGAGATTTCAAACAAAGAAGGGTAAAATATAGACACGTGATTTTTGACCCTCCCTGAATTTTAACTTATTTTCGGTATTAAATATTATATTTTATCCAATATTTATTTTGTTCTTATTTCATTTTTATAAATTTTAGATGAAAATAAATAAATAAATAAATAAATAAAGTTACATTTTGGGATATTTTTTTATTTTTTATTTTTTTAATTTTTAGAATAATACGAAAATTCAAAAAGATATTTTTCTCTTTTAGTTTTAATAAATAGGCCAGTAGTTTTAGTATTATCTTAATTATATTAATTTTAAGCTATTTATAAACTTTCATTATATTTTTCTTAAATATAAAAATTAATTAGTAAATATTTTTTTACTATTATTATTATATTTATTTTATATATTTTAAATTTAAAAAAATAAAAATAAATACTTATCCTAAAACTACCCAACCTCTCCCCATTATCTGATAATTCCCCTCAACTGCTCCCCCCACATCCCCTTTTTAAGGATAACTCTCTCAACCCCCAAAACAAACGTACATTGGACAAAAAAAATAGAGAGAAAATTAGAGAGACAAAAACACAAAAATCTCAATGCATTATTTAGTATGTATGTTTGATTATGTAAATCTTTTATTATCATATATTATATTATTAATTTATCGAGTGCTTATATATTTGTTCATTAGATATGTTGGGAAATTAGAATATTGTATGTTAATTTTGTCAAGTTTTAAAAGAGAATCGGAAAAGAGGAGGAAAATAGACTACACAGATACACACATAGGGATTCATCCTCACAAATACAGAAAACGAAAAAAAGGCATCCATAATTACTCATAGGTTTCATTATTTTTGGTTCAACACATACACAAACAATGAGCACTTACACAACACTCACATAAAAACTTCACGCACATACACAGAAAAATAAAAAAATAGTGAAACAGGGAGTAGAAAAAGAGTGAAAAATAAAGAAAAAGATTGAAAGTGAGGAAAGGGTAGAAAACCGTCGCGAGTGTTTTTCCGGCGAAATTATTATCGAAATCGCCACCGAAAAGTACCATCAGTCACTAGGGGTCACTGTTCCGGCTGCAAATTCAACGCCTATTCCGGTAGAAGCAACTCCACCAAAAAACGGTCAAAACCCCCAAAAAACCATCGGTCAAACCCACCCTCACCGAAAACCAGCGGTTTTTTCACCAAAAAATATGGCTATTGTCTCTCCTTCGTCATTTTCATCCACTTTCGAAGCTAGCCGGAGCTCCGGTAAAGCCACCAGTTCCACCCATCACTGGAAAACTAATCATATTTGATCCTTGTGGTCGATTTTGGTGACAACTCGCTGAAAAATGTCATTCCTCAATTCCACTCTTCCTAAAATTGACTCGAGATTGTGATATTGTTCTGGGTTCATTTGGATTTGTGTGTCATTGTCTCGCTTTGCTCTTTGTTCTTCGTGATTTTGTGAACGAATCATAGTTTGAGGTTTTTAGTTTCTGAGTTGTCTCCTAATCTTGGATTTGGATTTATTTATTTTAAAGTGAATAGATTTGAGGAGTCATGATAAAAATTAGCATAATATGGGTAGCTTGGTTTATTTTATTATTTTTCTTTATTGTCATTAATAAAGCCTAATAATTATTTATTAAATTAATTAATTGCTTTAATTGAATATTGCTTTAGTTTATTGAATATTGTTTTAGTTTATTGTTAAGGTTAAGTAGCATTTCGAAAGATAAATTGTTACGAGCTTACAAAAGATAAATTAATGCCTTTAACGTTAGACAACTTTTAGGCACATTTAAAATATTCGTCTCAATTAAGAATGTGATGTACGCATCTTTCTGAGATATTTAAAAATTCAAGGACGCAATAATGCACCTTGGCAAATATATTTTTAAAATTAACTCACCAATTTATTTAATATAAGAGGTGTAGATAGACATTTTCGGTATAATTAAAAATGAGCGAACCTAGGCCCAAGCATAATTTATAAAATTAGTTTAAGTCAAGAAAAGTCAATAAAACTGATCATGATAGAACCACGGGACTCGAAGGGTGCCTCAAACCTTTCCCCCGCTCAACAGAATTCCTTACCCGAACTTCTGTTTTCGCAGACCAAGAAAGAGTCATTTCCTTTTGATTAGGAATTCAATAAGGTGACTTGAAACACCATAACTCAATTCCAAGTGAAGACTCTGAAAATGAATAAAATAATCCCTATTAAAAAATATCACATTAATTGAAAAAATCCTTCGACCCCTCCGACAAAAAAGGGGTGTGACAGTCGGACAATTTACTTGGTAAATCAAACTTTACAAACACAGGATCTATGATCTTTGAGACCTCAGTTTATCTATAACCAGGCGGTGATTTCAACCTCCGGCAATAATCAGTAAGAAATTTTGAATGAATTTTATATTCATGTAAAAAAAATTCCTCATTGACAGATGTGCTGCTATGCTAATATTTTATACTTTTTTTCAATTGATCTGTTGTATAAATTTTTATTGTCTTTTCTTATTCCTACAATAAAATTATCATTTATGTTCACCTTATAATTAACTTTTTTAATTGCACAATAATGACCAACATTAATACATCTATTCAAACAATTTAGATTTTTATTACAATAAAATTAATTTAAATAGATGAAAATAGTTAAAAAAAAAACAAATAAAAATGGAGGCCCATGAGAGGTACCACATCAATATCCTCTGATATTTCCTTTATTATAATAAATAGATCGATTATTTTGAAGGAGGGGGTGAGTTGTTTCAAAATTAACCACATTTTCAGTAGTACACCCTAGCTAGAGATGACTTTGATTCTCTCTCTTTTTTTAGTACAGATAAGACACGTGTCTAACGACCACGGTACTTTTCTCTCATTATCAAATCATTTCTGAAGATAACAAAAAAACCTATCTTATGGACTCGTTTGTTGCTCGCAATAAGAGATAATTAATTTTAAGTTGTGTTCATCTAATATTTGGGTAGAATAAAATTATACAATAACTTATTTTGAGATTGATTATCTCGAGATAGTAATGTTATTTTTATGTCACACAAGGTAACTCAACCGCGCTTCTCGCAGTCATTAAAATTTATTTGAAATCACTAAATTAGAATTTTAGTGATCATAGAAAATTAATCATATTAATCTCAAATAAATGAAAATTCAAAACACACTTCTAACATATCAAATTTTATTAAAATAAGGAAATCTTGGAGTTATCTATTGAAATAGATTAATACATATCTTAATAACAATCTCAAGAATACTCGAGAAAAGTAGTACTTCATTTGGATAACAAACATATGCGAAAGAAATGAATTTATATAAATACAGAAGGAACCTAAATTGAATCATAACTTTTCAAAATTCCTAGATTTTTTTCACCTTTTCGGGAAGGATCTAAATTTAATTAAGAGAATATGTCTAGTTGATGATGGGGAAGAGAGATATATTATGTCTAGTGCTTTATTATTTCACTATTTTTTTATACAGGTTTTAAATTCTACCAACCTGTCTCTTCCGTCACTATAAAAATATTAAATCAGTGAGAAAATTAATTCATGACGTTAATGACCTAATTTCTTTGATAATCCACTAATTCATCACTAATATAACCAAAGCTAAGATCTTCAATAACACTAATTTTAAAATTATAAGAGAAAAAATTGATGAGGGCTAAATGACATTAGGGAAAAAAAATAATTTTATTTGGGGGGGTTTAAGGAGATACCAAGGACGTGTTTGATATGAAGGAAAATCTTTATAACGAAAAGAGCAATTATTTACTTTAACATTTTTATTATGTTAAAAAATTGGGTATATATAATTTGTGGAGCCAATGAAACAAATTAAGGTCTTTTAAAACTAAACATTAATATTTTTTTTAGAAATATAAAGAGATAATACATCGAAACACCCCTAAACTTGTATCCAAAACTTACTTTAAACCCTAAACTAATCGGGTAATTATTTACCCCCCTTAACAACTTTCAAGTGAATTTTTTTCACCCTAATTGCTGATGTGACAATTTTTTAAAAAAATAAATGCGTTAATTGCTTAAAAAACATGGAAAATGATGGGTCCCACCTTTTAATTTTACAAGTTTTCTTTCATATATATATATATATATATATATATATATTTAAATTAAAAAAAATCAAAAATCCACTTCCATCTTCATCTTCTTCATAACCACCCCCGCCCCAACCCCCAACACTCCCATTTCTTCATCTTCTTCATATCCTCCACCTCCATCCCACCCTGTTTCTTCATCTTTTTCATTTAGGCTAAGTTCATTTTTTTTTTCAAGAACACCATTACTAAGCTCCATTAACCCCTCCCTTCATTTTTTTTTATCTTTTATTTAATTTTTTTCAAATGACTACATCCAATTTGTGATGATAAATAACTTATGACAATTTATCACTTCCCCGTCTTGTGCTTATTGGAGCATTTGAGAAGGTTTGAAATAATGGTGTTAATGGTGAAAAAAATTAAGGAGGAATCATTCTCATGGCAGATCGGAACAAAGGAATGAATATTAGTATTATTACTACTAAATTGTTTGGTAGATCTGAAATTATTGTGGATGAGTTTAGGTTTTGTTCTACTTGAAATTGTTGATTTCTAAATGTTGATGGAGAAGCTATGGCTTAATCTACATGAACAAGTTATTTATCAAATTTTTGTTAAATTCGAATCAAGTTATTGGTGTTAATGGTGAAAAATGGTGTTAATGGTGAAAAAGAAATTAAAGGAGGAGAATAAATGGGGGTTGGGGGGCTGTTAAAGAATCGAAGGAGGAGGAACGGGCCGGGAGGGGGGGCTGGAGAAGAAGAAGAAGTAGGGGGGGTTCTTTATATATATATATATATATATATATATATATATGTGTGTGTGTGTGTGTGTGTGTGTGTGTGTGTGTGTGTGTGTGTGTGTGTGTGTGTGTGTGTGTGTGTGTGTGTGTGTGTGTGTGTGTGTGTGTGTGTGTGTGTGTGTGTGTGTGTGTGTGTGTGTGTGTGTGTGTGTGTGTACAAATATATTTTTTACTTTTTAAAAATATATATATATATATAAAAATAATATGTGTATTAGATTATTTTTAAAAAAAAAATTATAATTTATTATGTGGCAATGACATGGCACTGATTTGATAATGACATGGGGCGTGTGTACTTCACTTTTCGTAGTGAGAGTGGTATAATTTTTGTAGTGTGGAAAAAAATTCACTTGAAAGTTGTTAAGGGGGGTGAATAATTGCCCGATTAGTTTATGGTCTAAAGTAAGTTTCGGCTACAAGTTTAGGGGTGTTTTGATATATTATCTCAAATATAAAAACTGCCAAAACAGTTACACTATAAAAACATCCCTCTCTAATTTATTTAAGCACATTCAAACTACTTTAAAATGGCACGTATCAAAAAATTTTATGTGAAATAATTTAGTTTAAAGAGGAAGAAAGGATTTTGTGTTGAGGCTTTAATTGATAGTATGTAATATTACTTCTCTGTAAAGTGATTAAAATTTTGTATTATTAGTATTAATTAAAAAGGGTGATAAACATGGAGTAGTGGCAAAAATTTGAGTAAAGTACGTTAAAAAAATTATAATGGCATCAATATTAAGTGCATTAATTATAAATAATTAATAATTAAAAGTCTAGCTAGCTATAGTAAGAAAACATTTCATTAAGAAAATACAATATTGACCAAAAAAGAAAAATTGATGAATATTCTTTGTTACTATAGTTACGTGCAGTAACTAATATTACTTTGATCACAAAATTTCTTTTGATATTTTAATATTTCTACAGTTGTCCTATAATGAATTAAAATATATCAATAGTATCGACAACAAAAAAAGCAACCCCAACGAATTAGTACAGAAATATTAAAATCAAATGCATCCAATTTATATATATATATATTTTTCAAATTTATACAAAAGAATTAAAATGATAACACATTCGTTCTTTTATCTTATATCATCAATAAAATACAATTGAATCATTATCTTTTTCATAAGTTGTTATAGTAAGCTCTTCAAAATGTCATTTATTAGTTTTTTGTTAGAAGTTATATCTAAATTGTTAACTATAAATATGAATGCAATATTTTAACAAACATGAATCTATTTTGGTTGTTGTTTTCTAAACTATTACAAAATCTTTTTAGTTTGAGAGTTTGAGATAATACCCAATTACCCCCTGAACTATACCTAAAAAGGTTATGACACACCTCAACTTAAAGGGGGTCCTATTACCTACTGAACTAATTAAAAGTAGAATTTTCACCCCCTTATTGCCTATGCGACACATACATGGCACTTACGTGACACAACACACTGAAGTGTCTACGTAGGCACACATGTATGCCACGTATGTGCCACATAAGCTATAAGGGGGTGAAAATTCCACTTTTAATTATTTCAGGGGGGTAACAGGACCCCTTTAAGTTGAAGTGTGTTATAACCTTTTTGGGTATAGTTCAGGAGGGTAAATGGGTATTTTCTCTTTAAGTTTTATGCCCTTTTTACAGGAGATCTCATTCTTATGCATAAGAGATTTTTATTTTTACACGTAAGTAATTTGAAAAAGACCTTTACTTCTATTCAAATTATAAGGGGTAAGAGATACCATTTTCTTAAAATTTAATGTTAGATTTAGAGGTATCACTTTGTGAGAAATGATTTTTTTTTAGCTCTTTATAATTTTGTTTTTAGTTTTATGTCCTTTTCACAATGTCTTTATAATTTTGTTTTTTGGTTTTATGTCCTTTTAACAATGTATTCTTACTCATTAATCCAATTGCTTTGATTGTACTTTATAACACCATCATTCCCTTTCTTTTTTCATTTTTCGACTTCATCACTTTTTACATTTTCGTTCTCTTTCAATCACCAACCTAATTATTAAATTATCAAATTCAAATCATTAACGAAGAATAAAACAGTTAATGATCAAGGAAAAGAATGATATACTATAAGAATATTTTTTTCTTTTTTGAAAAAGAAAGTTAGCTATACTATGTGAGGAAGAGAGACAACGAAAAGAAATATTCAAATGAGCTATGCAAGAATTGCTAAAACGGCAGTCCCAACTTCTGATGCTTGTTGTCTTCTTTGATTTATATATACAAAGACTAAAAATCACATTCACATTTCAAACGAATACCGCTAACAAAAGAAAATAGAAAATTTCATCGTTGTCCAACTTCGACTTTTTTCTTTTGCCATAAAATATCATGTGACAAACTCATCCAAATGCCCATAAGTGGTGAATTGGATAGTGTATCGGCCAAACTCATCCAAATGCCCAACATGTTGAGCTAGACAGATACATGATCTTTGAAAATGGTCAGTCTGTTCGTGGCAGTGCACTTTCTGAAATGTAAAGGTTCATATCTTGTTCCTCATGATTTTGCATTTTGATAATATAATGACTTTACATGAATAGAGTTTAGAGGTGGAATGCTCCTTGAAGTAAAGAGAGAGGCGATACTGATGAATGCTTTTGGCAAAAGGTTAATTAGAACTTCCACCTTTTTGATTTTTTAATGATTTGAACTCGCAATTTCATGATTTCTTATATAGTTGTTGATGATAAATATTTAGTACAAAAAAAATAATGTATATATAGAATAAAGTTGACACTGTTAACACTCCATAATAAGAATGAAATTTTTTTAGATGTTGTTATTATGCTATGTTAAAGCATGTACAACAAATAATATTAATACATGAAAAGAAAGAAATGATCAGACCAAAATTTATGAAAAGTCACAAAAAAAAATTCTTAAGATTAGCAAATGATTGTAAATTTGAAATATTTAGTAAAATTTAAACAATTATAAATCATACAAAGTAAAATGTCCAATGCTCAAAACCACATATATTGAAAACTTACGAACTTCAATTTTTTTTTTTTTGCGTCCAGCCATGACTACAAAGTTCAATGTTGTCCTCTGAGTAAATCATTGCCTATATATATAGATTATTCAAGTCATAAGAATTTAATAAAAGAAAGTTGAAGAGACATGTTACTTAAATAGAAAATATAAATGATTACTTAAATAAAGAATATAAATGGAAGAAGGGTTTTTGTAACTCATGATATATTATTAGATATAATAAATATAATAAATATAATAATTTTTTTATTTTATTTACTAAACAAATTGATTAATACAATGAACGGTGAAAAAAATCAAAAAAAGAAGAAAAAAGATATATAAGAATGGAGGCTATTGAGAGGTATCGTATCACCTATTCTACATTCTCTTTATATATATATATATATATATATATTAAACTACTGTTTTATATAACATGTCATTAATAATAACAATAAATATAAAATTATATGAATAATATCCTTCCTGTATGCATGAATCTGTGTCTACTCTTGTTGTTATTAAAAATAAATGTTCACATACGCTACAAGTATATGAAAACTTTAGCTTGCTTAGTTGATTATGTGCATGTCTTTTCACCTTTCATTTTATTGAATGCTTATGTCTTAATTGAGAGTGTATTTATGACACTTTTAACTTTTTTTTTTAAAATAAAATGATTAATAAAAAATTAGAGGAAAAGTCAAAAAAATAAGAAAATAGATAAATAGCAATGGAGGTCATAGAGAGGTGTCACATCACCTCATCTATGTTTCTCCTTTATATATATGTACTAGAAAATTTATCCAAGCTTGGCGCAGGGATTTTTTTTTTTAAAAGTAAGAGGATTTTTTTGTTGTAATTTAATTAAATAGAAGATAGATTTTTCTATTATGCATACAAAAATTAATTTTATAAATCGAATAAATCACTAAAACAAATATTTTTTATGTGCATCAACGCCTTTTGTATCACTTATATGCTCGAGATATTAATTTTATATAATTGTAGGTACCCAAAATATGTGTGCTTTCAATCAAAAGAGGCAATATTAAACACTAATGTTTTACTCTCGTGCTTTAAATATATACAAAGAGGTTTCGGTCTTTAAATTCAAATAGCCTTGATTAAAGTTTTATTATTTTCTTTTCATTATACAGAAACTTTAGACGTAAAAAATAATTTTATTATATATAAAGATCTTACGTATATGCAAATTACATTTCTATGATCCTTGTTTGGAAAAATAGATTTCATTGAATATTTGATAATTCAACAAACATTACTAAATCATGCTATATATGCTCGTTCAGTTATTCGATATCCTTGAGACATACTCGTCGTTTATTCTACTAAATATTTTATAAATTTAACTAAAGACTTTGTGAAAGTCGTACGTTCGGCTTGGTGGGAGATCTTTCATACCTTTTGAAATTCACCCTATGCTATGATGATGTCACGTCGAGGTAATGCAGTAAAAAAATGACAAATTCAATCCAATTTATCGTAATCTTTTAATTAACATATTGATTAACTATATTCTGAAACACGAAAAAAATTAACTTATCAAATTATCTATTAAGTCATGAAAAATTATTCAATAAAAATAAATAAATTCACCAGATCTTTTTCATCAAGCTTTCTGTTGATAAGGTGAACTGTTTTTATTATTTCATAGACTTTACTTATATGTTTACATTAATTTATTATTGTGTGAGATAACTGAATTAATAACTTAACAAAAAAAAAACATATGCAATTAGATAGAAGATATGATATTGGACATATATATACCTGCAACATCTATGATGAAAAGATTCGGAAAGATTAACTAAGAAATGTTACTAAGTCTTCTTACATAACATTGATATTTGAAACGATGCATTTTCAAGACCACCATAGAAAACATTGTTTTGCAACATTATCAAGTCTCCCTACATGTCATGAATTTATATGAAATATACATAAAGAACACTTTAAGGTGATATAAATTTCACATTATTTTTTTGGAGGTTATGAATCTAAAGAGTATTGGAGTTACATAATAAATATAAATTATGAAAATACTAATTATGAGTTATGGCAGTTTAAAGTAAATTAAGATAATAAAAAAATAACAACAAAATAAATGTAAAAAAATCTCATTTTTATTGATAATATAATCAAGGTATAATGATGTGTAGTTAAATGTATAAAAATTAAAGTGTTGAACTATTAAACAAAAGAAGGAAACAATGTGAGTAGCTAAAAGAGGAAAATAATAAAATCAAACAAAAGAAAGAAAATGGTAGGAGTAGCTTAATGAAGAAAATAATGAAAATATAGTATTATTTTATTATATTATAGATGATTAATGATGACTAAATTACTAAATTGATGATAATGACTCTTGATTATGTAAACTGAAAAATTGATTGATAATTAATAGACTGTAATGAAGAATTAATTTTTACATTTTCTAATAAATCCCATAAATATGAAAAACTATGAAAAATATCAAAAAATTGAGAAAAAGGATAAATAACATTCTTGGTTTTAGAAACATGCCACATCACTTCTTCTAAAGTCTCCTTTATTATTATATATTGATTGATTCCTTTTATCACAAAATGTAATATTCCTAAAGTAAAAGAACTTTTTGTATTTTAATTTATGTGACATATTTTCTTTTTTAGTTTATTTTACAAAAAGGAAATATCATCTTTCTATAATAGGAAAAAGGATCAAAATACCCCTCTACTTTTTCTTAATGATTAAGTTTATCCTACTTATGCTATAGGAACAAATATACTCCTACCACCGTTAAGAAACTTAACAAACCCCTCTTTAAGGTTGTCCACCATGGCCATTTAAAATCTAACATGGCTTAACATTCGGAATAGAGATTTTGTAAATAGAATGAGAGAAAAGGAAAAAAATAAATAAAAAGATATCTAGTAGTGAGGTGGCAAGCCACGTGGCGACACCTCACCAAATGTCAGGCCACGTCCAGATCAAGATTTGTCTACAATCAAATGCTATAGCGAGTCCGGACATTCACCAACTTGAACTACTATTAATCAAAGAATCAAGAAAATTAAGTAATACGTTCAGCCTCCATAGAACAGTTTTATACCGTATAAAGATATGATATTTAGGCCTAACTCAATCCCAAAAATTAGTTTTGGAGATAGAATTATCTAAGTCCATATTAGCAGACTGTTGGGTTCGAAATAAAGAGGACATCATGCGGAAGCTTAAAGTTTACAAACGAAGTCGGTGATAATTCAGATAAATAAAAATATATTATTGAATATAGTTTGATCAATTGACCTACATATTAAAATCTAATATTATTAAAAAACATGAAAACAATGGGGAAGTCTCCCCTAAACTACATTGTGGATGCTATTACGTTATGGTATGAGAAGGGTTTTCTACCTTTCCCAAGAAAGAGGTTAGCCAAATATGGAAAAAAAATTATATTTTTTTTCAGGGAAAGTAAAAGTAATTATGGTAACTTTTATTTTCCTAGTAAAACTTAAATATAATAAGAAAATCAGGACAAAAACCCTAACAAATCTCCCCTTTTTGGCTTGATTTTCTTCAAAATATTCTTGATTCTCCTTCTTCTTGTGCATGATTTTTGTTCTTCATATATATTCTTCATATATCACTGTTGTTTGGCATGTTTAAAAATGAAGCTTTTGGAGTTAAAAAATATATTAGCCCTTTTTGGGTTAAAAATATTGGAGTCCTTTTGCAGGGTTAAAAGTGAGCTTTATTTTCAAATATGTGATAGCAAGATTGTTAAAAATATGATTAACAATTATATCCACATGTAGCTTTTGGACATATATCTTCATTATCATCAAATTGGTTGCAACTTTGTTCAACAATTGGACCATCAATTTATTAATCGTGGGCTCTGATATCACTTGTTGGGTTCAAAATTGAGAGGGCGTCATGCGGAAGCTTAAAGTTTGCAAATCAAGACGGTGATAATTCAGATGACAAATAAAAATATACTAAAAGCATATTATTGAATATAGTTTGGCCAATTGGCCTACATATTAAAAACTAATATTATTAAAAAAAACATGAAAATAATGGGGAAGTCTCCCCTAAACAAGACTCTTTTAAGGACCGCATTGTGGATGCTATTATACTATGGTATGAGAAGGGGGGTCTTCTATTTATAGATGTCCAAAACCTTTCCTTCAAAAAAGATGCTAGCCAAATATGGAAAAGAATAATATTTTTCTTTCAGGAAAAGAAAAAGTAATTATGGTAACTTTTATTTTTCTTCTAAGAAAAAGTAAAACTTAAATATAGTAAGAAAATCAGGGCAAAAACCCTAACACAGACCACCCGTTCATTCCCCAATCGGTGTGGGATCCCGAACCCACTCTAACACCCAGGGGCGGCTCAACATAATTGGTGGCCTAAAGCGAAATTTTAAAATGAGGCCTTGCATTATTTTTTTTTTTACAAATCTATATTTATAGCTTTTTGAGGTGTAAAATTATAAATAAAACTATTTTGTAATTGATTTATTCGAAAAAAATCCCTTTTCAATTAATAGTATGCTTACTTCATTTGATATCTCTTGAAATATTTTTTTTTAAGCTTAAGTAATATTTTTGAAATTTTATTTTTAAAAAATTTCTTCCAGCTAAGATAATTATATAGGATCAAGAAAAGCATGCATTCGTAAAATAATAAAATCTTTTTATCGTATTGAAATACATCTTACCTTTCAACTTCTTCAATTCCACTGTAATCGTTGCTTTAATTCTTTTCGCGTCCACTAATCAAAATAATAAATAGAAGGTATGGTTTTCTGAATTACCTCTATTTATTAGATGTTGTTTTTAGATTTGAGAATATTAAAAGAATTTTTTTTAATGTTAATTGTCAACTTTAATCTTGAATTTCTAAAGTGATATTTCTATTTGAGATTAAGAGAAATTAAAATGTGATGAATGTTATAAATGTATTTACATTATAGTGAATGTCTATCAAGATCTACTTTGATATCTATTAGGATTTGAAGCATCAGCCTTTTACTCAGACTAGGAGTAAATTTCCCCTATAAATAAAGGGATTTTGTTCATTGTATTTACAATCAAGATGGTCATCCCTCAAGAGAAGAAATAAGAATCACTCTCTCTTCTCTCTCTACTAATTTTTTTTTCTTATTGTTTTATAACACGTTATCAGTACGAAGTCTCTTACCAATTAAGATCTGTATGAAGTCTCTTACCAATTGAGATCTATTCGTACGTGGTTACACAAGTTTTCGAGACTCTAACTAATTTAGATTATCAACACGAAATTCTGCCAAATAAGGTGAGATTATAAATCTAAAGATAATTTCAAGGTTAGTAATTCCTTATGTTATCTGTCTTTTGCTACTAATGATATAATTATTGTTGAATTTGAGGAAAAATAATTGGTTTGAAATAATTTATATTTTGAATTTATTTTTCAAGAACAATATTATCAAAAGAGATGATAATATGTGGGGTTCAAGTCCCATCGATTTATGCTTAAGACGCCTTTATATGGATAAGACGTTGAGTTTGAATCTCAATGCACCATATTGATATATTATGATGGATAAGGCAAAATAATGGGTATTTGATGAAAAGTCATGAAATTCAACCCATTGAATATTCTCCATTCCATGAAGTGAATGTGGTAGCAATATATGATAAGTTTGAAATATGACAACTTACTTCATTCTTGAGGTGTTTGTGATAGCAGTGCATAATATGTCTGAAAGAAGACAAGTGATTGAATGCACGAATATATGCATGGAGGGACAATATAATAATGATCATCAAAAGTGATGATATTTTTACACGCTTATATGATTATAAGATATGCTAGAAAAAAATTCTCTACATTATATGTATGTCTCGATTTGCTTCTGAAGTAGCAAAATCTTGAAAGAGGTTATAAGCTATCATAATTTGATAGACTTAAGGCACGATTATACTCCATTCCTGAGGAATGAGAAACTTATTAATGCAAACGTGCACTTGATCACAACCCACCATCGAAAGAGGTTGAATAATTTTGAAATCTACTTTTGAAGTAGTAAATCTGAAATTTATTCATGTAATAGTAAATCTGAAATTTACTAAAGAAAAAGTACATGTCATGGTAAACTTGGAGTTTACTAGAATAAAAGTTCATAAATTGATATGAACGATTGTGACATCTCGAAGATGTGCATGTATTGAAGAACTAGAAGATTCTTCTAGAATTGTTATGTCGTTTGTTCTCATCATAAGTTGGTTGGACCAACTAATTTTGGGATTGGATCCCTCAAAATCTGAAAAGTATAAACGGTAAATATTGGCCCGTTCACTTATCATGTGATATGTTGAATGTCACACCTTTTTTTTCGTTCAAAGGGATTGAGTCGAAGGATTTTTTCAATTAAAGTGATGGTTTTGAATAGGGATTATTTTATTTACAGAATCGTCACTTGGAATTGAGTTTTGGTGTTCCAAGTCACCTTTTTGAATCCCTAATCAAAAGAAAATGACTCTTTATTGGTCTACGAAAATAGAAGATCGGGTAAGAAATTCTGTTGAACGAGGAGAAAGTGTGAGGCACCCCTCGAGTCCTGTGGTTCTAGCACGGTCGCTTTTATTGACTTATCTTGACTTAAACTATTTTGAATAAAATGTGTTAAGGCCTAAAATCGCTTATTTTTATTATACTAAAATAATTTTCTACGTTTCTTATGTTAAATAAATTGAAGAAAAGTATTTACCAAAGTGCATTATTGCATCTTTGAATTTTAAATGTCCCAAAGAGATGCGTACGCCGCATTCTTAATCGAGATCAAATATTTTAAAACGCCTAAAACTTATATAATGTTAAAAAGCACTTGTTTGTCTCTTATAAATTCGAGACAATTTTTTCTTATTCATACCTACTCTCTTCGCTTTTTTTAAAAAAAAAATTACAATTCGCCTCTCTTACAATTTTTTTTTTTTTTTATCAATTATGATTATATATATTTCTAATCTTTCTAAACAAAGAGAATTCATCTTACTTCTGCAAACAAATTATTAATACATAAACTTAATAAATTACTTAAAAGCCTAATTAACATAATCCGTAACAAAATTAATAATAAAATCAAATTTAGCAAAAAACTATCATCACGAAGTTAACAAACAAAAAATAATAATAATAATTAAATGATCACATATTACAGTTAACCAACTTATTATGACTAAATTAACATGAATATATATATATATATATATATATATATATAAAATTTGCTTCACTTTGTTTTCTCTAATTTTCCATTTCTTGCTTTCTTTTCCTATGTTTATTTTCTTGTTTTCCATTTTTTCTAAGTTTGTGTGTGCATAATTTTACGCGTGTGCATGCATATTTATTTATTTTTTTGTTTTGATTTATTACATGAATACACACTAATTACTTGTAAATTAACACAATTTACATCTTTAAACACAAATAACTTTAAATATTATCTCATTTTTAAGTCAAATTCAATCTAATTAACATTATTTCGAAAAATAACATACAAATTATAAATAAAAACGTAGACGCAAACTACATATAAATAGCAAATTATACATAATAAATAATGTAAAAAAAAACACATAATAATAACTTTAATCATGCTTCAATCAACTCAAAACTTATAAAATGGTACAAAATGGATAAGAACCTGAAAGATGAACTGATTAAAGAAAATACGAACAATTTCCGGAAAACTCGAACGGAACCTCAAGTCATCGCGATTTTATTTTTGTTTTCTTGCATGCATCTGTTTCTAATTTTCTTGCATGCACCCGTTTCTAATTTTTTCTTTTTTTTTTTTTTGGTTTTGGTTTTGGTTTTGGTTTTTCTCCTTACTTTTCTCACTCTTTTTTTTTTTGTTTATTTTGTTTTTTCTCTTTTTTTTTTTTGGTTTATCTCAAGTTTTGTCTTTTTTTTTCGTGAGTGTTTTTTTTGTTGAGGGGTTGGAAATCCTTTTAAGTAGAGGAATTTGGGGGGGGGGATGGGGGGAGTAGTTATTTATTAGGATTGGATAGAATTTTTTTTGAATTTTGATTTTTTTTAAATAACAGAATACAATAATAAAAATAATAAATAAAATAAATAGTAAAATAATAATAAATATAATAATGATTATTATTTCATTTTTATATTTTAACAAAACAGAATAAATTTAAAAATAATATTAAAACTACTAATTTATTTATTAAAATTTAGAAAACAAAAGAATATATATATATATATATATATATTTAATTTTTGTATTAATTTAAAAA
Organism: Capsicum annuum; assembly: GCF_002878395.1. Lineage (NCBI taxonomy): Eukaryota > Viridiplantae > Streptophyta > Magnoliopsida > Solanales > Solanaceae > Capsicum > Capsicum annuum. The sequence continues at coordinate 175,485,986 of NC_061115.1, read as the reverse complement.
TTAGAATAAAATATTTAGTTATTTATTTTTAACTAAAAATTTATTAAAAATAAAATAAGGATTAAAATAATATTGAACCAAATATAAATATTTAATATCGAAAAACATATATATTAAACTAGGGGAGGGTCAAAATCACGTGTCTACACTTTACCTCTCTTTGTTTGAAATCTCGAAGAGTTTTCATACAAAGAAGTAGACAAAGAGGTGATTTTTGATCCTCTAATTATTCGAAAAGTAAAGATAAAATAAAATAAAATAAAATAAAAGATATGATCGAGTCCTGGTTTTGGACCGCCTACATATCCCGAATTATTAGGGAATCGGGTCACATGTAGTTCAAATAGGGTAAAATGATGTGGCAGTGAGTTAGAGATCGAGTCAGATTCTGTCGAGTTTTCGGTTGACGACTTCTCTTTTTACATTCACGTGAATAACAAAAATAAAATTGAAGAAACAAGTGAAAAATCCTATATATTCAGCTATTCTGAAATCTTGACTTGAATCTTCATGACTTCTCAAATGGTGAGATAGTCGTTATTCTGAGTTGAACTTGAAACAGGAAATGTTCCTCCTCGTTAGCTTTTGGCATTAGAGGGGAACTTGAAAATTGGTTTATCTTCTGATTTTCTTCTGGCTTAGACTTAAAAATATTCACCCTATTCTTCAGGCGGACTCCTGAATTTGCAACTGATAATGTTTATCTTATTCTTCGGGCGGGTTCTTGATCTGTTATTTCTTCACCCTGTTCTTCACACGGGCTCCTGACTTGTTCCTTCTTCATTCTATTCTTCAGGTGGATTCCTGGACTTTCACTTTCTGATTTTTCAAATATGTTCCTAAACTCAAAATAAAAGGTGACACAGAAAAATAACACCCCATTCTTCAGGAGGGTCCTGTCCCATTCTTCAGGAGGGTCCTGAGCATAAAATAAATTTCCATTCATCAGGAGGGTCCTGTCCTATTCTTCAGGAGGGTCCTGAGCATAAAATAAATTTCCATTCTTCAGGAGGGTCCTGAGCAATAAGTAAATCCCCATTGTTCAAGAGGGTCCTGAGCATTAAATAAATTTCCATTCTTCAGGAGGGTCCTGTCCCATTCTTCAGGAGGGTCCTGAGCATAAAATAAATTTCCATTCTTCAGGAGGGCCCTGTCCCATTCTTCAGGAGGGTCCTGAGTATAAAATAAATTCCTATTTTTCAGGAGGGTCCTATCCCATTCTTCAGGAAGGTCCTGTCCCATTCTTCATGAGGGTCCTGAGCACAAAATAAATTTCCATTCTTCAGAAGGGTCCTGAGCACAAAATAAATTCCTATTCTTCAGGAAGGCCCTGTCTTATTCATCAGGAGGATCTGTTATTTCTTCACCCTGTTCTTCAGGCGAGCTCCTGACTTGTTACTTCTTCATTCTATTCTTCAGGTGGGTTCCTGGACTTTCTCTTTCTGATTTTTCAAATATGTTCCTAAACTCAAAATAAAAGGTGACAGAAAAATAACACCCCATTCTTAAGGAGGGTCCTGTCCCATTCTTCAGGAGTGTCCTGAGCATAAAATAAATTCTCATTCTTCAGGAGGGTCCTGAGCAATAAGTAAATTCCCATTCTTCAGGAGGGTCCTGTCCCATTCTTCAGGAGGGTACTGAGCATAAAATAAATTTCCATTCATCAGGAGGGTCCTGTCCCATTCTTCAGGAGGGTCCTGAGCATAAAATAAATTCTCATTCTTAAGGAGGGTCCTGAGCAATAAGTAAATTCCCATTGTTCAAAAGGATCCTGAGCATTAAATAAATTTCCATTCTTCAAGAGGGTCCTGTCCAATTCTTTAGGAGGGTCCTGAGCATAAAATAAATTTCCATTCTTCAGGAGGGTCCTGAGCATAAAATAAATTCTTATTTTTCAGGAGGGTCCTATCCCATTCTTCAGGAGGGTTCTGTCCCATTCTTCAGGAGTGTCCTGAGCACAAAATAAATTTCCATTCTTCAGGAGGGTCCTGAGCACAAAATAAATTCCCATTCTTCAAAAGGGTCCTGTCCTATTCTTCAGGAGGGTCCTGTGCACAAAATAAATTGTCATTCTTCAGAAGGGTCCTGTCCCATTCTTCAAGAGGGTCCTGAGCATAAAATAAATTCTCATTCTTCAGGAGGGTCCTGAGCAATAAGTAAATTCCCATTCTTCAGGAGGGTCCTGTCCCGTTCTTCAGGAGGGTCCTAAGCATAAAATAAATTTCCATTCTTCAAGAGGGTCCTATCCCATTCTTCAGGAGGGTCCTGAGCACAAAATAAATTTTTATTCTTCAGAAGGGTCCTATCCCATTCTTCAAGAGGGTCCTGAACACAAAATAAATTTTCATTCTTCAGAAGAGTCCTGTCCTATTCTTTAGGAGGGTCCTAAGCACAAAATAAATTCTCATTCTTTAGGAGGGTCCTATCCCGTTCTTCAGGAGGGTCCTGAGCACAAAATAAATTCTCATTCTTCAGGAGGGTCCTGAGCACAAAATAAATTCCCATTCTTCAGGATGGTCCTGTCCCATTCTTTAGGAGGGTCCTGAGTATAAAATAAATTTCAGTAAACACAAACAAAATTTTCCCCAGTTTACACTAGAAAATTTTGTGAGTGTCATCAGGTCAGAACTTGTGAAAAGTACAGTAAACGGGGTGAATCAAGGCCCTTCTAAAGAAATGCATCTTTTTAGAGTAAAACTAATGACTTAGGAAATGCGTCTCCTAACACATGAAACTTAAATTACCCAGACAAGAAAGTGCGTCTTCTAGGGATTAAATGAAATGACTCAAACTAGAAAGTGCGTCTTCTAGGAGTGAATGTTCAAGTTAGGAAGTGTTTCACCTAACAAATGAAAACTGACTTAATCAAACTAGGAAGTGCGTCTCCTAAGAGTTAAATGAAATGACTCGACTAGAAAGTGCGTCTTCTAGGAGTGATGATTCAAGTTATGAAGTGCTTCACCTAACAAATGAAAACTGACTTATTCAAACTAGGAATTCTTCTCCTAAGGGTTGAATGAAATGATTCAACTAGAATATGCGTCTTCTAGGAGTGATGGTTCAAGTTAGGAAGTGTTTCACCTAACAAATGAAAACTGACTTATTCAGACTAGGAGGTGCGTCTCCTAAGAGTTGAATGAAATGACTTGACTAGAAAGTGCGTATTCTAGGAGTGAAGGTTCAAGTTAGGAAGTGTTTCACCTAACAAATGAAAACTGACTTATTCAGACTAGGAAGAGCATCTCCTAAGAGTTGAACAAAATGACTCGATTAGAAAGTGTGTCTTCTAGGAGTGAAGATTCAAGTTTGGAAGTGCGTCACCTAACAAATGAAACTGAAATACCCAGACAAGGAAGTGTGTCTCTTAGGGGTAAATGATGATGAGTTTTCACCATGATTGTGATTATTAAAAATGTTTAGCAATATCGTCTCTTGCATTTGCAAAAGGGAAGAATTGCATCTTTTAATATTTAGGCTTTGAAGCCCTTGATTTGAAGGTAACAAGTTTTTTGTTTCATAGAAAAAAAACTTTTAATTTTAAAACACGGTGGTTGATTTATGGCATTTGGCTATTGAGACGATCTCTTTCACTTGTCATGCCCAGCTCCATTGCAAATCATTGATAGGTATTGTTGACTTGTTGTAGTATTGACTCCAAATTCTGACTACTAAAAGATTTTGACTCAAGTTATATTTCTCTTGCATGATGTCTCAGGATTCAGCTTCAAAAACACCTTTTATACTTTTATGAGTCCAAAAACTGTCGGATAACAAGCATTCTCGAGTACTTTATTATACTTTGAAGTGTTATCCTTGTACGTCGACCTTTTGTCTTGCTTTGAACCATTGACGAAGTTGGTAGCAAGTTTGGAGTCCTTTCTCACTTGACTTGATGTGAATTTGACTCAAAGACACACAAAAGACAATAAAATTTTTCATTTGACTACAAGGACACAAAAAATCAAAAATCAAAATAAGACAAAAAGAAAAAGAAAAAGACAATAGGTATCTCTTTTCAAAATAAAAAGGAAAACTTATCTGAATGTGAAAACCGATTCTGGTGATTATGACATGCATTTTGAATCAAACAACTAGATCTACCCACACTAATTATTTGTCAACTTTCGCCTACTTGTTGAGTTTGAAACTGAGCCATTGTTGAATTTATTCACTCTAAATTACTATCCTCCTTCGGCTTGTGGTACCTTAATGGGTTTTGTCCATTTATCCTATCTCATTTTCATCTTTTTCTCAACTCACTGTCGTCTTATGGTGCCCGAAAGGGTTTTCACCAATAAAACTCTCTCATTTTTATTTTCATCATTCATTTTTTTTTTAAGAAAATAACACCCAAAATATGAAATATCATGCACTCATAACATGTTTAGCCTTGGTATTCTGAAAGATTGATCTGAAGGTTTTTCTTTGGTTTTAACTTGGCTTTTGGATAGAGTTAGAAAGAAAGGTCGGCATGAGGCTCAAAATTTACACAACATTGGGTAAAACATTCAACTTTTGAAATCGATTCTTTTTTAAAAAATAAACTTTTGCTCCAATTTTCTTTCATTCTGATAATTTGAATTTTCTCTAGGTTGGACCGAACTCCGGAGTAGGGCTGCCTACGTATCTTGTCACTTGCATCATTTTTTTTTAAATCTGTGAAATATATATGTCCACTTATATTGCACTTTTTTTCTCTATGAGTGACTCATGCCCTTTTGGAGCTAACTTCCTTTTGCTTTTCCTTATAGTAGATACAATATATCCTCCGATCGACCTCATTCAAAATTCTTGAATTGAATCTTCTAATCGATAATCAAGTTATTTTCTAATTCACAAAATGATTACCTCAATACATTCAAGTGAGGCTGTAACTATGTCCCCAAATACCTGAACACTTACTTATTTTCTTATATGTTTTGTCCCTTCAACTCTATCTTTTTGGTCAAATGTTTCAGGATTAGATTGAATTTAAAGATCAGTTTATGAATTCAACACGCATATCACATCACTAGAATCCCCGTAGAAAGAGCTCTCTAAAGAAAAGGAAAGACAACTAAAAAATATACAATAATAATAATAATAATAATAAAAGGACACTCATTTGTTGACATAAAGATTGAAGGATTTGAATAGAAATGATAATAAAATAAGATAAAATAGATCCCAAATTCCAACCCTAAAATAATTCAGGTAGTAGAAAGAGAAACAAAACAGACTATCAGAAATCCTTCCTCGTGGGGAGCAAATTGACTTCTAAATTGCCTAACTTAATATTTTAGCTATTGAATTGCACGTCAGCCTTAATGGAGTCTCCACAATCATTGCTACATCATCTTTTTTTTTTTAACTCAATTATTTTAAATTTATCACCTCAAACTCTCTCCAAAATAAGTCGTCAACATTTTCTCTTTTCCCCTACTCCTCTTAATTGATTTCATAATCTTTTTTAGATAAGTCAAAGGATCACCATGACCCTCTTACATGTCCAACTTTGGTGTTTTGGACCTAGAGGCAAGTGAACATCATGAAACATGTACAAGTTCTCATTAAAAAATTCTCTTTTTCTCTCCAAGTACTTGTATGTTTCTCACATTTTGCTTCAAACTTTCACCTTCCTTGCCATTTCTTCTTCTTCCTCATTTCTAACAGTCTACACCACCTCATCTCAGACCATATATCATTTTTTGTGGGTTATCTTGTTTTTTCTTTGGACCTGGAGTTGTATGGATGAGAAGCCAACTTAGCCACAAACCAACCACCTTAACACTATTTTAATTATGGTAAAAACTAATGTATCAAAGTTCAATTTTTTTTTTAAGATTACAAAATCCATGAAGGACTGCCTACGTATCTCATTAAGATGAGAATCAGGTGTGCATAGTTCGTGAAAATTATATCGTACAAACCTCAGCCTCAAGACCCCTAAAGGTTCAGGGCTATTAAGATTTATATATATTATTGAGGATTATAAAAATAATTATGAAAATAATCATATTTTTAAAACATTCTCAATAAATCTATGAATAATTTTTCAAAAGATAGGTTCGTATCCTGGGAAGTACTTCCTTCGTATCTCGCTAAATAGTGAGAATCAGACCCTCGTAGTTCATTAAAATGTTAAAAGTACATTATTCTATGTTTAAAATTTTCCTTTGAAAAACAATTCAATAATTTTGAGGATAATATAATCTTTTGCATTTTAAAGTTGCCTGAAAGCCGGTCAACAATAAAATAAGCTTTCCAAATAAATGTCAAAGAGCATGTAGGATGCACATGTTGGTCTTTATAAAGTAGGTCACCTGTGCTAGACAGGTCCGACCCCTGTGCCGAGTCCCGCTAAGTGAAATGTATATAATGCAAATAAAGCGGTACCTAATAGGGATAATCAGATTTTGAGTTTTCAGTTTTTCTAAGTTTAAACCTAATAGAGATAGGTGTCTAGACTGGCTTACCCGGGTGGACACTCGAGGCGGGGAGGGACAATTTGGTCATAGAAGGGAAACACCACCTTCGTTGTCGATCCGAACCCCGCCTAACATGTGTGACTATATCCTTCACTAGGTGCCTTGACACTCCGGCTATCTTAAAAAGAAGGTGGGATGCATATGCTGCATTCCCTCTATCCTATTTTAGAGACTCAGAGGGGGTACGCGAGAGAAGGCAATATGTAATACAGTTCAAATAATATCAAAGAAGTAAATAAGCGACAAGTAGCACATAAGGCCAATAAACACAATATCAATAATAATTAAAACAAGTATAAGTCAATATAAAAAGCTCGAATTGTTATTATTCCCCAGCAGAGTCGCCAGAGATGTCACACCGCTTTTTCGCCCGAAGGTATCTAGTCGAAGGATTTTTTCAATTAAAGTGACGGTTTTGAACAGGGATTATTTTATTTACAGAATCGCCACTTGAAATTGAGTTTTGTTGTTCCAAGTCACCTTTTTGAATCCCTAATCAAAAGAAAATGACTCTTTGTTGGTCTGCGAAAATAGAAGATCGGGTAAGGAATTTTGTTGACCGAGGAGAAGGTGTGAGGCACCCCCCGAGTCCCGTGGTTCTAGCACGGTTGCTTTTATTGACTTATCTTGACTTAACTATTTTGAATAAAATGTGTTAAGGCCTAAAATCGCTCATTTTTATTATACTAAAATAATTTTCTACGTTTCTTATGTTAAATAAATTGAAGAAAAGTATTTGCCAAAATGCATATTGCATCCTTGAATTTTAAATGTCTCAAAGAGATGCGTACACCACATTCTTAATCGAGATCAAATATTTTAAAACGCCTAAAATTTATATAATGTTAAAAAGCACTTGTTTGTCTCTTATAAATTCGAGAC